>NW_015162039.1:121494-131491 GCF_001447785.1 Gekko japonicus
CTCCTTTTTTCCTTCTATTTCTTTCCTTCTTTTTCTTTCTTTCTTTTCCTCCTTTTTTCCTTCTTCCTTTCCCTCCTTTCCTTCTCTCTTTCTTTCCGTCTCTCCCTCCCTCTCTCTCTGCACAGATCTGTGTGAGGGCAGATCTGCGCATTCCCCCCACCCCCATAGCTACCAATCCAAAACAGTCCAGTGGCACCTTTAAGACCAAGTTTTATTTAGGTACAAACTCTCTCTCCTCTGCGAGGGCAGATCTGCACGTCTGTCCGTCCCCCCAATAGCTAGCAATCCAAAACAGTCCAGTGGAGCCTGAGTGGTGGATGTTGCGTTCTGACACACTTCCGGTGATGGCAGGCGGTGTGGCATATGCAAATAAGTTATTTGTATCCTTGCTCTTCTGATTGGGGGGGGGGTTTGTCTATGCATACAGGTTCTCTTCCCCCCCCTTTTCTCTTTGTACCCCTGTTGCTTTAGACACCAGCCTCTCTATAGAGAATGCTGAGGATCTGGAGGGAAAAGATACCCATCTTTGCCCAAGAAACTTTGCAAACTTCTAGTTAATTGCTACTATAGCAACTGTGAGTTGCTTTCTGGATACGATCCGGATACAAGGCTTTTACCTGTTTATTACAGAGCTACATAAGACATACTTTTACATTGTTCATCGATGCCTGAACTCCCTTAAGGTACTGCCTCTCTGGAAATTGCTAATTATAAATTCAAAAAACAAAGTATGAATTAATGGCAAGTTGCCAAGAAAACCTGAGTTTGTTTACCAGAAATGTGTTAAATCTGTTTAATGCAGACGACAAAACCATTTTAATCAGGAAAACAGAGGAAAAGATCAACCTCAGGCATTATAAATCAGCAAACAGTAGATAATTAGAAATAAAATACCTCTGCAACAGATTGCAGCCGTCAAGCCAAAGTATTTTCCGTTCTGTTTTTGAAATTAACTGGGAAACAACTTATTTCTGAGCACAATGAATCACAACAGATGGAAACGACTGCCCAGCCTAAGCGGACAGATGTGAAGTCTGCAAAACTTACTTCTTTTTTTCGTCTTTGTTTAACGCCTCCCACGTTTCTTCCATTTGCAGCCTCAGTTCTTCCGTGCTCGCTTTGGGGTTTTCCGTCAACAGCCTGGAACGACTGTCTTGAGTAAAAAGGTCAAACGCTGACATGGGCTTCTTTACTATCTGATTTTTAATTAAATCGTAGGCTGTAACCTGTCCCACTTTATCATTCACAACATTTGTTTTTTTAGTACCCGGATTGTTGTTTCCTTGTTGAAAATGCAGTTGACCATCACCATCATTTCCCTTTTGATTTCTTTCCTTTCCTCTTTCAGGAATTAAAATCTGAACGGGTTCCAGGTTCTCTCCTCTCGAGTTCACAAAGGCATGCCCCAAACTCCATTTATCAGCTGTGACTTCAGAGGAACCATTCGGGATCCTCGGCCTTTCCATCTCATCTTCTTCCGGGATCTTGTCACTTCTCAAATCATCCCCAATGCCACTTCCAGAACGAGTGTCCTTTAAAAAATTGCCATCTGCATTCAGCACCTTATACCTGCTCGGTTGGTCCTCAGACGGTAAATTATTTAGGGAACGGTCCTGAAATCTATCATCGCCAGCTGTCTCACTGCCAGGTACTGCTTTTTCGGTAAGGAGATCCGGAGGAGAATCGTTATACGGCGTTTGATTCTTCAAACAGACCTCTGTGTTTTTTCCTGTTTCCCCATTTCGCACATCATCACTAAACGAAAACAACGAGGTACGTGCTTGCGGGGCTGGGTTCCCGCAGGGTTCCATTTCCTTAACGGGCACATCTGTTTGTTCTTGTTCATTAGCCAAGATGTCTACCAAGGTTGCGTCTGTTACATCATTTTCACAAGAAGGGGCCTCGGTTCGAGGCCCATAAAGCGACGTTAAAATATCTTCAATAATTAGGCAAATGGACTCCTGAAAAGAAAAGCCAGAAGCAGGATGATGAAGAGCTAGCGTGTCATTAAGTCAACTCAGACGCCAAAGGAAACAGAGCCGATTCTGCTACCTTTAAAAACTTAGCCACAAAAAAGCGACAGCAGACAGGAAATGTTATTTTTTAAAACCAGTAACTGTCACTATCCTCATTATGGTAATATTTACTCCTGTGTGTGTGTGTGTGATGTGCTGTCAAGTCATTTATGACTTATGGTGACCAGGGGTCATTTCGTAGAAAAAGAGGTGCAGGAGCTCATTAGCATAACTTATTTGCATATGCAACACCCCCTGACATCACCGGAAGTGTGTCAGAAGGCATCATCCGCCGCTCAGGCTCCACTGGGCTGTTTTGGATTGCTAGCTATTGGGGGGGGGGGGACGTGCAGTTCTGTCCTCGCAGAGGAGGGAGAGCTTGTACCTGAATAAAACTTAGTCTTGTTTTGGGCCAGGGGGAGCTCTGCAACTTACCTGGCTGCTTCTTGCTCTGACTGAGGGCTGCTGGGAGCAGGGGGTGGGGCTTGTTGCATGTGCCCGCCCCCTGGGCTCTTTACTGCCGGAGCTCCGCTCCTGTGTGCTCCTGCGGGAAATGACCCCTGATGGTGACCCTATGAATTAATGCTGGTTGTCAACTGTGCTGGTCTGAAAGCAGTAGAATAAATTTAGAGTCCGGTGGCAGCTTTAAGACCAACAAAGTTTTATTCTGGGTATGAGCTTTCGTGTGCAAAGCACACTTTTTCACACGAAAGCTCATACCTCGACTAAAACTTTGTCGGTCTCAAAGGTGCCACTGGATTCTAAATTTGTGCCTATGAATGAATGACCTCCAACATGTTAAGGATGGGATGGTCAGCCTTTTTGAGCCTGTGGACACACTGGGAGTTCTGACACGGGATGGTGAGTGCAACCACAAAATGGCCGCTTGGGGAGGCGGAGCCAACCACAAGATGGCCACTGCAGGAGGCAGATGCATGCATGCGCGTGCACACACACAGGAAATCCAAATGCAAAGGACAAAAGGGGATTTTTTTGGAGGGGGAAAGTACTGGAAAAGAGGAGATGGAGAATAAAACAAACACTGTGGTGACAACTTGTGCTGAAACGTTATTTTAATCTGCAGTCAATCAGATCCCCAATACTAATCAGAAGTCATGCTGGGCAGTAGCCCCGCCCCACCCCCTGGCTATGCCAACTTCCAAAAACACTTGGCAGGGGCCAGAAAAGGTGTCAGTGGGTGTCACGGTGCCCACGCCCCCCCCCACATTAGGTGTCTTCAGGTGTGCATCCACTGTACAAGGCTCATAATGTTTACACACCGTACCTTATCGTGTAGGAACACTTGAGTTTTATCTGGTGTTAAATTGACATCCACGGCAGATGGAGAAGTAGTAATGTTGATAAAGAAAACGGGGTACGAACGATTAGAAGACTTCAGGTTACAGTAACGCTGAACCAGCTGAAAATAAACAAAAAAGGATACTTGAAAAAGGTACTCTCCAGTATGGAATACACAGAGTACAAGAGTAACATCTGAAGGACCGCCTCTTCTCATATGGGCCCCAATGAGCCTCGTGCTCACAGGACCAACATTTATTGGCTACCCCCGGCCCAAAGGACATCTGCTTAGCCTTATCTGCCCTGGCCCTGGCCTGGTGGCATCAGCTCCCATTGGAGAAAAGGGCTCTGCAGGACCTTCTATCGTTCTGCGGGGCCTGAAAAACAGAGCTGTTCCGCCAGGCCTTCGGTTGAGGCGGTGGGCGTCCATCTTAGTTGACCTCCCTGCCTTAGTTCCCAACCCGCTGAAAGGGCCCGTTCTCATTCCGCCTTGTGGCCCCAACAGATTTATATTGTTGCTAACAATTCTACTGTTTTATTGTTTTAATGATTTTAATGTGATTACTGCAATGAGTCTTTGACTCGATTTGTTGCGATCCGCCCTGACCCCGCTTAGGGGAGGGTGGGATGGAAACCCCAAAATAAATTAAAATAAATATTGCATGTTTTCTGGTCTGCTATATATCGGTGCGTACACAACAAAAAAACCCAATTCCAACGTTATCTTGCAGAAGAACCATCCTCTTGTCAAGGACAAGTCAGCATTCTGTGGTCTAAACAGCTGTGACGTTTTTATAACAGAAACTTACTGATGGGTAAGGGGCAATGCTACTGTAACACTAAAATTCGTTACAAGGGAACTGTTATCCTTACATTGAGCATTAAAAAAAAGTGAGCTGGGGGCCCACAAGGAATTGCACCCCAACATCTCCCTTTCCTGCACGCTCTCTGATCTGCAGGGCTTCAATGGGCTAGCTTCTGCCGTCTCCATCCCTTTTTTGACACTTATCTGCCCTCTACATTACAAACAGTGAAGCTTTAAGAACATAAGAACATGTGAGAAGCCAATGTTGGATCCGGCTAATGGCCCATCTAGTCCAACACTCTGTCACACAGTGGCCAAAAATACCAGGTGCCATCAGGAGGTCCAGCAGTGGGGCCAGGACACTAGAAGCCCTCCCACTGTTGCCCACCCCCCAAGGACCAAGAATACAATGCATCACCTGCCCCAGCCTGTGAGTTCCTATCTATACCTTGTGGCTAATAGCCACTGATGGACCTCTGCTCCATATGTTTATCTAATTCCCTCTTGAAGCCATCCACGCTAGAAGCTGCCACCACCTCCTGTGGCAGTGAATTCCATGTGTGAATCACTCTTTGGATGAAGAAGTACTTCCTTGTATCTGTTCTAACCATACCGCTCAGCAATTTCATTGAGTGCCCACGAGTTCTTGTATTGTGAGAAAGGGAGAAAAGTACCTCTTTCTCTACCTGCTCTATCCCAGGCATAATCTTGTAAACCTCGATCATGTTACCCCTCAGACATCGTTTCTTCAAGCTAAAGAGCCCCAAGCGCTTTAACCTTTCCTCATAGGGAAAGTGTTCCAACCCTTTTATCATTCTGGTTGCCCTTTTCTGCACTTTTTTCCAATGCTATAATATCCTTTTTGAGGTGTGGTGACCAGAACTGTACACAGTACTCCAAATGAGGTTGCACCATTGATTTAAACAGGGGCATGATGATACTGGCTGATTTGTTTTCAGTTCCCTTCCTAATAATCCCCAGCATAGCGTTGGCCTTTTTTACTGCAGTCGCACACTGCCTTGACATTTTCATTTGAGTTACCTACTAGTGAGTCAAATCACTCACTAGACCAGTGATCTGACTCACTATCTTCTCATAGTGTGTCAAATCACTGGTCTATCAAGGTCAATCTTTTCTATCCTGACGAGCAGAAACCGTCCAGGGCCTCAGGCTGTAGCCTCTCCCATCACCTACCACCTGATCCTTTGTAACTGGAGATGCCGGGGATTGAACCTGCGACATTCTGTATGCAACGCAGAGGCTCTACCACCGAGCCACAGCCTCAGCCCTTAGTAAATCTGGTTAAAAAACCCAAACCAAACTATCATCAATAGGCCGTTATTTTATAATGTGCCTCTCTCAATTTTAAGATGCTTAGGAGAGCAAAAATCATGGCCAGGAGCCAAAGAGACTTCATAATTAACGATTTATATAGCTAACTATCTTTATAAGCCACTACACTAAACAGACTTGAGAAGGCCAGGAGTCATTTCCTGCAGGAGCGCACAGGAGCGGAGCTCCGGTAGTGAAGAGCCCAGGGGGCAGGCACATGCAACAAGCCCCACCCCCTGCTCCCAGCAGCCCTCAGTCAGAGCAAGAAGCAGCCAGGTAAGCCGCAGAGCCCCCCCCCAGCCCCCCAGTCCAAAACAGTCCAGTGGCACCTTTAAGACCAAGTTTTATTCAGGTACAAGCTCTCCCTCCTCTGCGAGGACAGATCTGCACGTTCCCCCCCCCCCAACAGCTAGCAATCCAAAAGAGTCCAGTGGAGCCTGAGCGGCGGGTGTTGCCTTCTGACACACCTCCGGTGATGTCAGGGGGTGTGGCATATGCAAATAAGTTATGCTGAGTTATGCTAATGAGTTATGCTAATGAGCTCCTGCACCTCTTTTTCTACGAAATGACCCCTGGAGAAGGCCATACCTTGAGAATGTCCTTCTGATATACTGGTCTGTCGTTGACAAAGATGAAGCTCCTTTCTGAACTTGAATGGCTTGTCAAAGAAGCGTCGGAATTAGGCTTTGGAAGGAAACCACTGAGAGACACCTAGAATATATATATAAAAGAAACACTGTAAAATTTTCATCAAAAACTATCTGGCTAAGCCGATTTGGAGGTGTTAAGTACTAGAAGAACTTCCGGAAAAGCTTCTTTGACCCAGCCTGATCTGGTCAGTAGGTAAGAAAAGATATCTGATAAAACTCCTTGAAGCAAGGAAGGAAGGGGTCTTTTGTGCAGGCAGGCATTGAGGCAGGCAGAGCTTTTAACTGAGGTCTGGTGGAGGCAGTCATTGCCCATGTGCTGGCCGGCACACTTGAAAGAGGCTTGAATGTAATGGCACTTCTGTAAAAACCTGTAACTTTCTAAGCTAAGGAGCCTGCCTTATACTTAACAACAGATAGGAAATGTATAGAGAGAGGGACAGAGGAACCGTGTTTTAACCTTATCTTTTGAACCCCTTGCTCAGTCTGGTGCAGTGCTAAAAGTACGTTTGTGAACAGTTGCTTTTTAATAAATGCTTTATAACCTTTGATCCTAGTAGTGGTTCTCTGTGCTACACAGACCTCCACCGTCTCGTACACACTATGTTAAAATGCGCGCCAGGAGGAAGGGGAGGGCAGTCAATTGGCAAGTGGCTACTCCCCTAGTGGCGCACAAGGCAGCAAGCTGTTCCCGCCGAGTAGCAGGAGACACAGAAGCAAAGCCTCAGGAAGTGGAATGGAAGCTGGGAGTCCTGATCCTCGCAGTAGGCCATTCATACCAAGGTCAGGTGATGGCGGCAGTTGAACTGAGAAGGCGAAAAGCCCCTCCAGGAGTTGGGAAAACCAAAGAGGGCAGGGCGGAACAGGGCCTGCGGGCCAGAGCAGGATGGTTCTGCCACAGGGGGCAAATATGGGAGAGCCTCTGGAGTTCTGGCCCCGCTGGTGGACCTCCTGATGGCCAGAGCAGGATGGTTCTACCACAGGGGGCAAATATGGGAGAGCCTCTGGAGTTCTGGCCCCGCTGGTGGACCTCCTGATGGCCAGAGCAGGATGGTTCTACCACAGGGGGCAAATATGGGAGAGCCTCTGGAGTTCTGGCCCCGCTGGTGGACCTCCTGATGGCCAGAGCAGGATGGTTCTACCACAGGGGGCAAATATGGGAGGGCCTCTGGAGTTCTGGCCGCGCTGGTGGACTTCCTGATGGCATCTGGGTTTTGGCCACTGTGTGACACAGAGTGTTGGACTGGATATGCCATTGGCCTGATTCAACATGGCTTCTCTTACATTCTTATGTCTGGGGCAGTGATGCTCTGAATTCTTGGTGCTTGGGGGGGGCAACAGTGGGAGGGCCTCTGGAGTTCTGGCCCCGCTGGTGGACCTCCTGACGGCACTTGGGTTTTGGCCACTGTGTGACACAGAGTGTTGACCTGGATGGGTCATTGGCCTGATCCAACATGGCTTCTCTTATGCTCTTATGTTAACCATGCAGTGAAGAAGAATCCAAATGGAGAACCAGATTTTTCTTTCACTTAAGGAGAAGAATTTGTTCCCATCACCTCACCTCCAAATGGAACCCCAGGCCGCGAGTGGTTCAACAAGCAGTCCAATCACAGACATAGATGGCACATTTTTTCCCCTCAAGCTCCCCTTCGACATGTGACTGCATGGTAAAGGTATGTTTATGAACCTGCGACATTCTGCATGCAACGCAGTGGCTCTACCACCGAGCCACAGCCTCAACCCTTAGTAAATCTGTTTAAAAAACCCAAACCAAACTATCATCAATAGGCCTCAACTGATTCTCTGTGTGTATTTCCAGCCATCAAAAGATAGATTCGTAGTACATAAGAACAATGTTGGATCAGGCTAAAGGCCCATCCAGTCCTACACTCTGTGTCACACAGTGGCCAGAAATACCAGTGCCATCAGGAGGTCCACCAGTGGGGCCAGGACATTAGAAGCCCTCCCACTGTTGACCCCCCCAAGCACCAAGAAGACAGAGCATCACTTGCCCCAGTGCCCCTATCTATACCTTGTGGCTAATAGCCACTGATGGACCTCTGCTCCATATGCCTATCTAATTCCCTTTTGAAGCCGTCCATACTTGTAGCCGCCACCACTTCCTGTGGCAGTGAATTTCATGTGTAGTAAAGGAATAATATATTACATTTTATTAGCAATCCCACTATTAAGAGCAGTATTCATTTTTTTAGTCATTAATTAGAATCAGAGAACTCTGAAATTTGTTTCATTGGGGAAATTACACGGAGGGGCAGAGAGAAAGAGAGACACCCACCCACCACTTACCTCAGGGTCTTCACAGCAGTGCTGAAAAGGCACCATGCTGCCCATAACAGCTGTCCCCACTACCGCCATGAAAGCCATTTTATGATCGGATACCTTGTGCTTCTGCCAGATAACTGCCTGCAACAACAGAACATAAACGATACATAGCACTGAAGCGAATTTCAGATATTAGATTTGTTCGCTTAGAACCTGACCTGGCCATAAACAGCAGCACGCTCAGACAGTCGATTTAACATTCTGATCCCGGACACCAGGGGCCCTTTCACATTACCGTTCTAAACCGGATATTATCCATGGCTGGCCTGGTTCCGAGTAAAGCAATTCAGGGACAGAGGTTTCAACCAGTGAATTTCATTCAGTTAATGAGCCGTCTCTGAAGTGATCTGGCCATTTCAAACATTGCCGTGCTTTTTCGCTGCACGGACTTCTGCAAACTCTTTTTAACATTCTAAGTTGAGCGCTATAGCGCTAGAACAATATAGCACTTCAGTGCTACAGCGGTAACATTGAGACACACTGAGACTGCAGCTGTTGTTAGCAACTTCTGTAACACCAGTCACTAATGCCCGCAGCATCCACTGCCCAATGAGCTACTTCTCCTCCAGTATTCATGTAACAACTATAGCATTCAACTCACAACATTAAGAACTAGTTTGGTGTAGTGGTTAAGAGTGGTGGACTCTAATCTGGAGAACCGAGTTTGATTTCCCCACTCCTCCACATGCAGCTGGGTCAATCAAAATTCTCTGAGAGCAGTTATCTTAAGAGCAGTTCTTGAAAGAGCTCTCTCCGCCCCACCTACTACACGGGGTGTCTGCTGTGGGGAGGGTTGAAAGGAAAGGAGTTTGTAAGCCGCTCTAAGACTCCGAGTGAAGGATGGGGTATAAATCCAATCTCTTCATTTAAAAAAAGGTCGAGGAAGATCACATGCCAAAAATGGGTGTGTGTGGGGGGACTGGAAGCACTGCAGACATTTCAAACGGCACGCTACACAAGGTTCAGAAATGCAAAGAAGAGATGGAAATGGAAGAAAGTAGTTAACCTCAAGAACGGCTCAACCATGCTTTGCTAACCAGACAAAAGCAGCTTTGTATGAAAAGGCAGGGCTCTAAAGTTGCCTGAGATTCAGAGGTTTACTGCTTCTGACCACGGAGGTTCCCTTTAGCCACCGTGACTAATAGCCACGGATAGGCCTATCCTCCCTGAATCTGTCTAGTCACTTTTTAAGCTGAGAGATCTGGATCACCGTGTGCTGCACTGCATTCTCACTTATAAGAAATCATAAGTACACACGGGCCTCTTTCAGACAGCCTTTGTAATCCATTTTGGTAGCTGGTTGCTAACGGAATTTTTGTGTCATTTCAGACACAATTGTTTTAGCAACCAGCTGCTAACGGATTTTATTCACCTTTTCACAGGGGTCATTTCGTAGAAAAAGAGGTGCAGGAGCTCATTAGCATAACTTATTTGCATATACCACACCCCCTGACATCACCAGAAGTGTGTCAGAAGGCAACACTCACCGCTGCTCAGGCTCCACTGGACTCTTTTGGATTGCTAGCTATTGGGGGGGGGGGGGGGGCTGCATCTGT
>NW_015162039.1:131662-145131 GCF_001447785.1 Gekko japonicus
GGGTGGGGGGGGCTCTGCAACTTACCTGGCTGCTTCTTGCTCCTCATGGCCCAACTGAGGGCTGCTGGGAGCAGGGGGTGGGGCTTATTGCATGTGCCCGCCCCCTGGGCTCTTTACTGTCGGAGCTCCGCTCCTGCAGGAAATAACCCCTGCTATTACTTGAAAATTATCTCAGACTGATAACAACTCCTGGAAAAGATACGAAGTCCTACGATCTTGCAAAAAAATCAATCTTTTCTCCTGGGGGGGGGGAGGGATCAAGCAGACTCATCAACTAAAATCCAAATTTTATTATGACGTATACAGGGGCACGTCTCAGTTCACGATGGACTGCTGGATCCGGTCAAAATCCTCCCATTTAAATCCAACCGTTATCTCTGGGCTCAATGCTTTTGACATAACTGATATAAACATCGTGGGTGCTTATTTTAGCCTCTATCGGTGTGATGCCACAGATATAAATCTGAGCTGCTGATTAATGCAAGGATGTTATTACACTGCCTGACCTGCTGAATGGGTGATATACATAACTGCTAGAAGATCGCTTCAGTAAAACAGCTTTAAGAGAGCTCTGGAACATGAGAACTTACTAAATGCAAACTTTGTAAAAGCAGATACAGACCATCATGGGAGGCAATTTTCACTTGGGAATCGGGACTGGTGGTGGTGGTGGGGGAACACCTTTCAGGGTTTTCTCGTGGCAACTTCTTATTCAAATCTGCTCTGAAACCATCCTGCTATTTCATGTCTTTAATCTCAAAAACGACTAGATGTCCAAACAGGCTTCCTGTAACACTTGATTTATAACCTTGATTATACTCTGAAATCGAGCTATAAATATACCCGCACACACCCCCATGTATTTTCTAGGTCACATAAACGCGGTCCTGTGAATCTGACTCTCGCCAGTATGATGATACTGCAAAAGGGCCCTATCAAAATATATTCTTACATACAGACCATCTTAGGTTTTGACAGAGCCGGCCAAAAATATCTTGCCTCCGCTCCGTTCCATTGAAGAGTCGGACGTGAATCGAAAGGCTAAGAGAGCTTCACATCCATTTTGCCCGGTTCTGCACCCGCTGTAGGCGAGAACCTGTGGGGTCCAGCTACGGCTGCCTTCCCGTAATGAAGCGTGCAAGTCCAGTCCAAATCCTTCCACATCCTTGGACTGCCGCTCGAGAAAGATGCTTTAACACACCTACAAGTATGTGCTATGGCAAGGCCTTGCAGATGAGCAAGTATTGTTTAAAAATAAGAATTGCATTTTTTCCCCTAGAAAACTAGGCAATTAAATATATATATATATTTAATGAGTTAAGAGCATATAACAACGCTAATCTTAGATTCAGGTGGGGTAGCCGTGTTGGTCTGAAGCAGCAGAACAAAGGTGGAGTCCAGTGGCACCTTTAAGCTCAACAAAGTTTTATTCTGGGTATGAGCTTCCGTATGCATACACACTTCTTCAGATACATTAAAGTGTGCCTGCACAGGAAAGCTTATACCCAGAATTAAACTTTGTTGGTCTTAAAGGTGCCCTGGACTCAAACTTTGTTCTAATGCTAATTCCAAACAGGGATCTTGTTTAATTTGCTTTAAAAAAAAAAAGCAACAGAAGTGGATCCCCAAACTATGTTCTTGTAGGGAGCACATTTTTCTCTTGCTCGACGAAACCCCCCAAAATCCAAGATTAGGATAGCAGAGAGATTACGAAGTCTGTGCGCGTTTTGTTTTCCACAAAATGGCAAAAGAGATGCTACCCAGACGCCTGTGTCCAGAAACCCTACTGGGCCTCAGCGAGGTCTTTAAACAGATCCAAACACTGTGCCCTGCCCCCCAAATCTTTAAAATACTTATGGAAACCCCTCCCGAACTCAGAAATAACTGAGGCTTTTCAGAAGGAGGAACAATTCAGCATGAGAAATGGAAAAAAAACACACAAGATCAGAACTGTTGATGGGTTTTCGCCGAGCATTTTATAATCATCGAAGCGCCATTCTGAAGCTGAATTTCTAATGAATCTCTCTGTGTTTTAAGAACACAATCATATGCAATCCAGGGAGTTAGCTATTATTTATTAACAAATGCTATTTACTAATTCATTCAGATTTATATCCTGACTTTCCTTGTGGCTTAGGGTGTCTAGGCTGAAGGGGAGGGGCTGTGAGGACCCTGACTCCTTATCCCCTTAGCCAGATCCTGCACCCTCGATTTTATTGGCTCACAGAGCCTTTGTCTCCGGTCTCATTCTGCTTCGTTCCTCTCCCCATCTCTTCTCAGTGAGCTTCAATGGCTCAAGTTGAGCCTGGCTGCCTCCTCTTCGGCCAGTTTGGCGTAGTGGTTAAGTGCATGGACTCTAATCTGGGAGAACCAGGTTTGATTCCCCACTCCTCCACTCGCACCTGGCTGGATGACCTTGGGCAAGCCGTAGCTCTGATAAGAGCTGTCCTTGAAAAAGAGCAGTTTCTGTCAGAGCTCTCTCGGCCCCACCTACCTCACAGGGTGTCTGTTGTGGGGAGGGGAAGGGAAAGGAGTTTGTAAGCCGCTCTGAAACTCCTTTGGGTAGTGAAGGGCAGGGTATAAATCCAATCTCTTCTTCTTCTTCTTCTCCTCCCTTTCTGAATGGAGAGGGAAAAGAGAGACTTGCAGTCTCCCCCCACTTGTGGGGAGAACAAAGGACCCCCAGGTGAATTTCCTGGCTATGGGGCTGCATATAACATACATACATATCCTTCTAGTTTTTGTTTACATGCACAAGAGAATTTCAACCCATTTTAAACCCTCATAATTTGAACACAAGAGGGCCTGGCGTGATGCGGTCCATGGGGTCCGGAGAGTCGGACTCGACTGTGCGACTGAACAACAACAATCTGAACACGCAACTAATGTTGTTTTAAGTATCAACTGATTTGTTTTGAAATAGGAACTGAGAATATCTCAAGGACCAAACAATGTTTTATGCATGGGGGGGGGGACCTTAGTTTTTCCCCAGGTGGTAAAATTTCTCTCAGGTTAATATAGAAGAAGAAGAAGCAGAGAAGAGAATGGATTTATACCCCGCCCTTCACTACCCAAAGGTGTCTCAGAGTGGCTTACAAACTCCTTTCCCTTCCCCTCCCCACAACAGACACCCTGTGAGGTAGGAGGAGCTGGGAGAACCGGGTTTGATTCCCCACTCCTCCACTTGTGCCTGCTGGATGACCTTGGGCAAGCCATAGTTTTGTCAGAGCTGTTCTTGAAAGAGAGCCGTTTCTGTCAGAGTTCTCTCAGCCTCACCTACCTCTCAGGGTGTCTGTTGTGGGGAGGGAAAGGGGTTTGTAAGCTGCTCTGAGACACCTTCGGGTAGTGAAGGGCGGGGGATGAATACAATCTCTCCTTCTTCCTTTTTCTTTATTTATCCATGCCCCGACGCACCAACCTCTAGCAAAATAAAGGGGGTTTTTTTGGGGGGGGGGCCTGCATCCAGCCTACAGGCCACCAGATGGCCTTCCCTGTAAAGGATCTAACTTTAGAACCTTCTGTTAAAAAGTTATAAGCAGATGAGACCATGTGGAGCACTGAAAGCTAATGCCTTATGAAAAATAATACGATCATCAGGAGTTGCCTGATCCGGCAAAAGCTTTGCAGAGCACTTCTGATTTCCGAGGATGAGAAATACTGGGAGTTGGCAAGCGAGGATTGCTTTTCGAAAACTACCAGGACTGTGCTCAGTTTTAAACAAAACAGTTTAGCTACTGAACAGTGTGCTGAAAGTCTATCGAAGAATGCATCAGTGCACGGTGGAGGAACACCCAGCCTCTCTTTGTAGCGAGCTTTGTCTCTGGCAAAGTCTTGCAAAGAAGCGGCTGGCAGCCACGTGGTTTCCCGAGCAAAACCCCAAAATTAAATTAATTAAAAATTAGAAGTCTAGCAAAACCGCACAAATCGCAGAAGAAACTAACTGGTCACATTCCCAACAGAGCCCACGACACGAAACGATCAGTGTGGCACACCACCACTATAAATTCATGTTTGAATCTGAATGTAGCATTTTAAAGCAGCGTTTTACAGAAAGGGGATGAAGAAGTACAGACTGCGAGGCTGTCTCGGGATGCCAACCTCCAGGTGGGGCCTGGGGATCTCCCAGAATGGCGGCTCATCTCCAGACTGCAGAGATCAGTTCCCCTGGAGAAAATGGATGCTTGGGAGGCGGTGGGCTCTGTAGCCTTGCCACCCCACCACCACCGAGGTCCCTCTCGTTCCCCAGGCTCCACCACCAAATCTCTAGGAGTTTCCCAACCTGGATCCAGCAACCCTAGGCTGTACACAGCAAGGAGCAGCAAAAAGATGGCATGATCTGAAACAACTTGATTTCTGACCGAACAAATATGCACTTAGCAACTGGAAATCACCGGAATCTTTTTCGAATGGAAGACACGGTGTGGTGTACTCGCGTGTTGGACTTGGGCTGGGGAGACCCAGGGATCAGACCTCCACGCAGACAAGAATCCTCTCAGCTTAAACGACCCTCACAGAGTTGATGCGGGGACAAAATGGCGGAGGGAGGAACCACGTCCACCAACCCGAACTCCTTAGAGAAAAGGTTGGGGGGGGGGGAAGGATAAAAAAAACTCATTGTTTTCCCTATTTGTCAGTGGCGAACAGCAGGAACATGGAATTTTAAAATGCAACCTCAGGTATTTACAGTTAACAAAAGTTCTCCCCAAGAGACAAGTGCAAATGGGAGACGGGGGGGGGCGCGTGGGGGCAGCCGTCAGTGGTAGCATGACATCATGTCTAGGGAAAACACGGAGCTGACATCAGTCCTCTCTAGGAAGTGCGACTCCTAGAGAGGCATGATGTCACTTCTGGGTTTTCCTGGAAGAAGAAGAAGAAGAAGAAGAAGAGGAGGAGGAGATTGGATTTATACCCCGCCCTTCACTACCCAAAAGAGTCTCAGAGCAGCTTACAAACTCCTTCCCCTTCCCCTCCCCACAACAGACACCCTGTGAGAAACTGCTCTTTTTCAAGGGCAGCTCTGAGAGAACTTGTGACTGACCCAAGGTCCCACCAGCAGCTGCAGGTGGAGGAGTGGGGAATCAAACCCGGTCCTCCCAGATTAGAGTCTGCGCACTTAACCACTGCGCCAAACTGAGTGGAAGTGATGTCATGCCATAGTCCTGACGGCCCTTATTTTATTTTTCCCCGCTGTCTTTCAGAGTAGTGACAGGAACTGTAGTGAGTGGGGGAACTGTGTATCTAACTGCAAGTGTAACCCTATTGAATGGAGTTAGCCGTGTCGGTCTGAAGCAACAGAACAAATTTAGAGTCCAGTGGCTCCTTTAAGACCAACAAAGGGTGAATCCGCAGTAGACCTTAAATCCTAGTTCAACCCTGTCCCCGAACTTACATGCTTACACTACGCTCGAGTTCACCCCTGTAATTATCTCAGCGTATTTTTTGTTTCCACATTACATTGAGGCCAACCTGGTTTTGCCCCACACTTGTCCTGGGATAAACAGATGCTGTCATCATAACCAGGGATAAATGCAAGGTATTGTGTCGTGAGTTGAACTCTGATAAAACCAGGGATGAGATCCAAGTGCGGAAAGGACCAAAGTTTGATTCAAGGCATGCACACGAAAGCTCATACCTTGAATCAGGGGCCATTTCATAGAAAAAGAGGTGCAGGAGCTCATTAGCATAACTCATTAGCATAACTTATTTGCATATGACACACCCCCTGACATCACCGGAAGTGTGTCAGAAGGCAACACCCACCGCTCAGGCTCCACTGGAGTGTTTTGGATTGCTAGCTATTGGGGGGGGGGAATGTGCAGATCTGTCCTCACAGAGAAGGGAGAGCTTGTACCTGAATAAAACTTGGTCTTCAAGGTGCCACTGGACTGTTTTGGACCGGGGGGGCGGGGAGCTCTGCAGCTTACCTGGCTGCTTCTTGCTCTGAGGGCTGCTGGGAGCAGGGGGCGGGGCTTGTTGCATGTGCCCACCCCCTGGGCTCTTTACTGCCGGAGTTCTGCTCCTGTGCGCTCCTGCAGGAAATGACCCCTGCCTTGAATAAAACTTTGTTGGTCTCAAAGGTGCCACTGGACTCTAAATTTGTTTTTCCTCCTGAAGGGAGCATCGACTCTTGTAAGCTCATACCCCAAATACCTTGATGGTCTCTAAGGTGCTCACTGGATTCGAATCTAGCCGTCCTCCAGTTACCGACATTCTCCCTTGGAATCCTTTGGAAGAACACCACGGAGAGGTAACAAGTCATAAAAGGCGAAACGGTACACGCACTGGCAATTCCTCCCCGTCACAGGGCAAAGCAAACAGTAAGCAAAGCAGTCCCTGTAAATCTCTCGAGCCCTTTCTGATTCTATGGGGGGGTCAGCGGTGGTGTGGAATCCGATCCACATGTTCCCTGCACCGTGTGAACCTGCCACTCTGAGACCTGAAGACAAGCGTTTCAACAGGTATTACAAAGACCGCACTGTGTACGAGCAGCTGATAAAACATTTCTGCCATCTACGCTGCCGCGCTGTCATTCGAAAAGTGTGATGGATGAGAAACTAGCCCTTGGTAATAGGAGACCAGCCACTTCACCTTTAGGTCAGCAGTTCAAACTCAACCTGTTGGTGGTGGTGGTGGGGGGAGTTGTTACCATCTCTCAGCTGTTCAATATTTGAAGTAAGACGAGTGGTTTTCTCGTAGACAGGTGCCCGTCTCTCACTGACAAGACTAATAATAAGTGATTTCCCTGGTTCTACTCAACAAGAGCCCTCTCTCCTTTTTCACACGAGTAGGCACATTCTCCCTCACGCAACGCACACCCTCTTCCATGACGAGTGCCTCAGAGCGAATTTCAAGGCAGAAACTGGTTGAAAATGGCAGCAACATCCACTTGCTTCACAGGGTGTCTGTGGTGGGGAGGGGAAGGGAAAGGAGTGTGTGAGCCGCTCTGAGACTCCTTTGGGTAGTGAAGGGCGGGGGAGAAATCCAATCTCCTCCTCTTCTTCTTCTGGGAGAACCGGGATTGATTCCCCACTCCTCCACTCGCACCTGCTGGATGACCTTGGGCAAGCCGTAGTTCTGATAAGAGCTGTCCTCGAAAAAGAGCCATTTCTGTCAAGAGCTCTCTCAGCCCCACCGACCTCACAGGGTGTCTGTGGTGGGGAGGGGAAGGGAAAGGAGTGTGTGAGCCGCTCTGAGACTCCTTTGGGTAGTGAAGGGCGGGGGAGAAATCCAATCTCCTCCTCTTCTTCTTCTGGGAGAACCGGGATTGATTCCCCACTCCTCCACTCGCACCTGCTGGATGACCTTGGGCAAGCCGTAGTTCTGATAAGAGCTGTCCTCGAAAAAGAGCCATTTCTGTCAAGAGCTCTCTCAGCCCCACCGACCTCACAGGGTGTCTGTGGTGGGGAGGGGAAGGGAAAGGAGTGTGTGAGCCGCTCTGAGACTCCTTTGGGTAGTGAAGGGCGGGGTATAAATCCAATCTCTTCTTCTCTTCTTCTACTTTCTTCTTGGGTAGTGAAGGACGGTTCCAAGACAATCTGCTCAGATTAATATGGGGCACAAACAGGGTTGGGAGATACCTGGAGATCTGGGGGCAGGACTTGGGGAAGGCAGGGCTTGGAGATGGGAGGAACCTGAGCAGGGTATAATTCCATAGTGTCCATCTTCCAAAGCAGCCATCTTTTCCTCCCAGGGCAACTGATTCCTGACATCTGGAAATCGGTTGTACTCTTGGAAGATCTCTAACCCCCACTTGGAGGCTGGAAACCCCAGGAATAGGGGAGCTGGAAGAGATGGCCCACACAAGTTTTCCTGACTTCCTTGACCCCAGACTCTCCACCTCTGCTCTTCAAAGAACTCATGCAGAAGAACCTGCCCAGCGTACTTTCAACTTCAGCCTTGGAGACCACCAGCTAGAGTCAAAGTGACCCTGTTCTTTCAAGCACATCTCGGTTTTCTTTACTGACCTACCATGAAAACCCTATTTGGTAAGAACCTACTTGATAAAAACACAATTTGTCGGCTAGAACATGAGGGAAGCCATGCTGGATCAGGCCAGTGGCCCATCCAGTCCAACATCATTGTGGTCAAAACCCAGGTGCCATCAGGAAGTCCACCAGCACAGCCAGAATTCTAGAAACCCTCCCACTGTTGCCCCCCAAGAAGGAGGAAGAAGAGAAGAGGAGGAGGAAGAAGAGGAGGAGGAGGAGGAAGAGAAAGTAATAGTAGTAGTGCTGGTGGAGGAGATTGGATTTCTACTCCACCCTTCATTCGGAGTCTCAGAACAGCTTATAATCACCTTCCCTTCCTTTCCCCACAACAGATACCCTGTGAGGTAGGTGGGGCTGAGGTAGAGCTCTTTCGAGAACTGCCCTTGAGAGAACAGCTCTGAAAGAACTTGTAACTGACCAAGGTCACTCTAGCAGCTGCATGTGGAGGAGTGGGGAATCAAACCCGGGTTCTCTCAGATTAGAGTCCGCGCTCTTAACCACTACCCCAAACTGAATACAGAGCATCAGTGCCCCAGACTAAAGACAAAAGTGGGTGTCTGCTGCCCACTCTCTAATCCTCAGGTTCACAACATGGTTCCCATGAGGTCCCAGTGCCCTCTGACACTTTCCCTGATGCCTACTAAGTGTTTTTATAAAGTGGGCAGTGCCATGTGGGAAAGACTGAAGGTCAAAGAAGACGGGGACGGCAAAGGATGAGAGGGTTAGACAGTGTCATAGATGCAACGAACATGAAATTGAGCCAACTTCGGAGGATGGCGGAAGACAGGAGGGCCTGGTGGGTCTGGTCCATGGGGTTGCGAAGAGTCGGACTTGACTGTGCGACTGAACAACAACAACAACAACAACAAGTGCCATGTGATGTTTCTTGCCCAGTAGGGCTTCTGACTTCCTGTGCAAGAGTCTGAACACTTGCTTCCGCAGGAGCTGCCACCACAGTTGTGTTTCAAAAGGCATCCTGTTAAACAGAGCTTCTGCCAGAAATGTCAAAGAGTTACTATTAGAGTTCTGCATGACCTCACTCCCTGATATTTATGGTTGGCTCTCTTGTGGCAGCTATTTTGCGGTTGTGCCTACCAATCAGTGTCAGAATTTCAAAGGCACCAGTTGGGCTTAAAAAGATTGGGGATCCCTGCTCTAATGAGGAGGAGGAGGATACACCAAACTGGCTCTACACCAAAGCTGTGGGCACACAACTATGGTAGGACAGAACCTGATTAGCAATGTCCCACAGACACACAATTAAATGCTTTCTGGGAACACAGCCCTTGGGGGCACAGAGTAGTCAAGTGTCACAAATAATCCGTGCGAAGCCCTTTCTATCTCCGAGAGAACAGGTGCCTGGAACGAGATCAGCTAACACATCTCAATAAAATAGAAAAGTATGCAATCAAAAAACGGAAGGAAAGCAAAAGCAAATCTCCAGATTTATACCAGTTCTGCTAAGGGATAACTTAATGTTCCTTTCATAATAAAAAAAATTCAGCTTTTTAGTCATTTCCTTTCTTTGACATATCCTTTTCTGAGAAGGAAAGGTCACACAAATGGAACTAATAGGTTGTTAGGCTCCTGTTTTGCATTGCACTGAACCCGGCACCAATCCTGACAGTGTTCATACTGACACAATACAGTCAAATCTATGAATTATTCTTGGGCATGAAAATCCAGTCCTTGCTGGTCTCCGTTCTGCTTAAGAGGAGTATCAAGACCTTGTTCTTTGCTCCAAACAGATTAACAAACAAATTAACAGAAACTGTTGACTCTGGACTCCAAATATGAAGATTATACAAGCAATATTTTCCAGTACATCGGATTACAGATATAATTCTGGAATTGTGGCCACATACTGCAGAGCTCAGTACAAGGTCTGGTGCTTTTTAATTCGCTCGTTAATGATTTGGAGTTGGGAGTAAGCAGTGAAGTGGCTAAGTTTGCAGATGTCTCTAAAAGTGTTCCCTCTAAGCTGAGTTAGAGTGAGCTAGCTCACAGTCTTTTAGCCTCCGGCTCGCACATTTTTGTCACAGCTCAGGAAGGAGGGCTCCAAAGCAAACTGATTCCTGCAGCAGCCAAATCACTTGCTCACAACTTTAATGCCAGCAGCTCACAAAAGTTGAATTTTTGCTCACAAGACTCCACCGCTTAGAGGGACTATTGGTCTCTAAGTTGTTCAGGGGGGTGAGAACCAGGGAGTGCTGTGAGGCACTCCAGAGGGATCTATCGAGGATGGGAGAGTGGGCGTCAACGTGGCAAATGAGGTTCAGCGTGGGCAAGTGCAAAGTAATGCACGTTGGAGCCAAAAATCCTAACTATAAATACACGTTGATGGGGTCCAAACTGGCAGAGACTGAACAGGAGAGCTATCTTGGAGTCATGGTAGGTAACTCACTGAAAATGTCAACTCAGTGTGCAACGGCAATAAAAAAGGCAAATGCTGTGCTGGGGATTACTAGGAAAACAAATCAGCCAGTATCATAATACCCCTGTATAAATCAACGGCGCAGTCTCATTTGGAATACTGTGTACAGTTCTGGTCACTGCACCTCAAAAAAGATATTATAGCAGTGGAAAAAATGCAGAAAAGGGCAACTAAAATGACTGAGGGAACACTTTCTCTGTGAAGAAAGGTTAAAGAGGTTAGGGCTCTTTCGCTTGGAGAAATTAGGACTGAGGGGTGACATGATCGAGGTTCACAAAATTATGCATGGGATAGAGCAGGTCGAGAAAGAAGTACTTTTCTCCCTTTCTCACAATACAAGAACTCGTGGGCACTCAATGAAATTGCTGAGCAGTAGGTTTAGAACAGATAAAAGGAAGTACTTCTTCACCCAAAGAGTTATTAACATGTGGAATTCCCTGCCAGAGGAAGTGGTGGAGGCTACAAGCATAGACAGCTCCAAAAGGGGGTTGGATATACATCTGGAGCAGAGGTCCATCAGTGGCTGTTAGACACAAGGTACAGATGAAACACCCTACCCTGTCTGGGGCAGTGATGCTCTGTATTTTTGGTGCTTAGGGGGCAACAGTGGGAGGGCTTCTGGAGTTCTGGCCCCACTAGGTGGACCTCCTGAGGGCACCTGGGTTTTGGCCACTGTGTGACACAGAGTGCTGGACAGGATGGGCTATTGGCCCAATCCAACATGGCTTTTCTTATGTTCTTACTGGAAGAAATAAAGGCCATGGCTTGGTGGCAGAGTAATTCCTTACATTATGGTGCCAGTTCAGTCATTGGCATCTTCAGTCAAACAATCTCAGACAGCAGAGCTGGGAAAACCCACTACCCAAGTCCTTGAAAAATTACAGCTGGACTAGGTAGTTCCTGAAGGTAACTGTGTTGGTCTGCAGAACACATAGATTTGAGTCCAGTGGCACCTTAGAGAGCCAGTTTGGTGTAGTGGTTAGGAGCGCGGACTGTAATCTGGGAGAAGCGACTTTGATTCCCCACTCCTCCACATGCCGCTGCTGGGTGACCTTGGGTCAGTTACAAGTTCTCTCAGAGCTGTTCTCTCAAGGGCAGTTCTTGAAAAAGAGCTCTCTCAGCCCCACCGACCTCACAGGGTGTCTGTTGTGGGGAGAGGAAGGGAAGGAGATTGTAAACTGCTCTGAGACTCCGAGTGAAGGGTGGGGAATAAATCCAATCTCTTCTTCTTAGAGACCAACGAAATTTTGGGTGGTATGAGTTTTCAAGAATCAAAGCTCAAAAAATCTTGTTGGTCTCTAAGAGGCTACTTGACTCGAATCCAGCAGCTGGATTAATTATTCAGCAGTCTGTTTCACCAGTTCAAACCGAACCACGGTTTGTCATTAAACATATAAGATTCAGGGCTATATGTCATTAAACATATAAGATTCAGGGCTATATTTGGGCAGGAACGCACAGGAACGCACAGGAACGGAATTCCGGCTGGCTCCTGAGTTGGCCATGGCCAGCAGGAACTCATTAGCATAATAGGCCACACCCAACAGCAGAGACTCATTAGGATTGGCTACATTAGGGGTGTGTGGCCTAACATGCAAAGGAGTTGCTGCTACAAAAAAAGGCCCTGCGTTCTGACAACAAACAAGGTAAACAGAATAAGAAGCAAAAGGTCGGTGTGGCTGGATGTCCACACTTCTGGTAACATGGGGGGTGTGGCCTAATATGCTAACGAGCTGTGCTGTCAGGGTGTGGCCTAATATGCTAATGAGTTTCTGCTGTTGGGTGTGGCCTATTATGCTAATGAGTTTCTGCTGGGGGTTTTCTACAAAAAAGCCTTGATAAGATTTAGGCTCATAATTATGTACACAGGACCACCAGTTATGTAATGGAAATATATATGGCGATCTTGAATTCACCCAGACTGTTAAAATAATAATGCTGTAGGTGAAGCATTCTGGAGTGAGCTGCACAATCCCCGCTAATTTTAATTTTTCCTGCAGCAAAAGTGGAAACCAGGGAATGTGTGCACTGCCTTCCAACCACACGGTGATCACATGTGATACTTAAGTGAGGAATAGAACCAAACAAAATGTCACTATCACTCTGACGCAGCCTTGGGAATGAGGCGGCAGCATAATCTAAGCACCTCTACTATTTACAAGGGTATTTATGAAGTGAAGAAAATCAATGGAATAAAAATAGGCATTAGAGTTCCTGCTATGCATGTATTTTCAGCGGATGTAGAAATTCGGCAAAGAGCTGATTTCAATGAACTCACTGAGACTGAGAGGGAAAAAGATCTTGGGGGTCGTACTGGATAGCTCAATGAACGTGTCGACCCAGTGGGCTGCAGTGGAGAAAAGGCAAACTCTATGGTAGGGATTATTAGGAAAGGGACTGAAAATAAAATGGTTAATACTGTAATACCCCTGTATGGATCAATGGTGCGGCCTCATTTGGAATACTTTTTTTTTTTAAGTACCCGAAGGTACACATTTATTGTTTTCTTATATTCCTAAACACAGACATAAACAACTACAACAAACAACATATAAACCAAGAGACTTATTACAGTTTGCTACTACACCTAATCCATCGCTTCATTATTCTCTAACATTTGTTAATATTCTCTAATTCCATTATTATGTATTACCACATACTCAAATATTATTTTTGTCATATCAGCTTAATCTTTAACTCCATTCACATTATACCAATCATATAGTCTCTTCCAGGTTTTTTTGAAATGTCCATTTCTTCGTGCCTCTCATTTCCACAGTTAGTTTGTCTATTTCCGCCGCTTCTAAAAGTTTATTAATATATTCCTGTTTAGTTGGTGTTTCTTGATTCTTCCAATATTTGGCATATAATATCCTTGCCGCCGCTGACGTGTATACAATCAGGTATCTATCCGTTTCCTCAAATTCTTTCGGAAAAATATTTAACAATAGCAATGCCTCATTTGGAATACTGTGTGCATTTCTGGTCACCATATCTCCAAGAAGAAGAAGAAGAGATTGGATTTATACCCCGCCCTTCACTACCCA
>NW_015162039.1:145691-164101 GCF_001447785.1 Gekko japonicus
GATCCAGCAGGGCTCTTCTGATGTTCTTAGGAAGGCCTTGGCCTCCATGCCCTGTTGTCGGCCCTCCAGAGGAACTGGTTGGCCACTGTGTGAGACAGGAGGCTGGACTAGATGGACCCCTGGTCTGATCCAGCAGGGCTCTTCTAATGTTCTTAAGGAAGGCCTCGGCCTCCATGCCCTGTTGTCGGCCCTCCAGAGGAGCTGGTTGGCCACTGTGTGAGACAGGATGCTGGACTAGCTGGACCATTGGTCTGATCCAGCAGGGCTCTTCTTAGGTCTTTTGTGTACTTTTCCTAAGAGAGGCAGAAGATTTTTAAATAGCGAAGAATCCGAAGCAGCTTTTCCTAAGCACCCGAGAAGGAGCTCAGATTCCAAGGAACAGATTTCTTTGCGGAGTAAAAACTAGATTATGTTTCCAGGTGGCTAGAATATGGTACGCCAAGCTAAGAACTGAAACGTTCTTTCAAATACAAGAAATGAACCTCCGAAACTTCGCTGCCCTTGGGATTGTCAACAGTAAATAAATTTAATAAATATTCCAGTAACTTATCTCCCATTTGATCATCTCATTATTCTGCTTGCTTTCAAGGAACACGGTGACGAAAGAGGAAAAATACCTCTTTCTAACGTAACCATACTGGCAGGAGTATCAACATTATCAGTATCCAAAGAATGTCTTGGCAGGATAAACCTTCATAAAAAGGCGGCACAAGCTATTCCGAGTTGTCAAAATAGCAATAGTCCGTCAAAGAGTTGCTGTGTCAAGCAACCCATTATTTACTGCGAACGCAAACGAAATGTTACGAGCCGAGACAAAATGTTCCAGGCTTGCCTATTCGGTAATCTGAAAATTTCTGTTTGTTTTCCATGTGTGTTTTTTTTGGGGGGGAACAAAGTAATGGAAGAATTTAGTAAAACTGGTTATTCAGAAAGCTGGCAAAACAGATTGCATCTCTGCAGACAGATCCGTGTGGTCAGCCGGGTTGGCCTGAAGCAGGAGAACAAATTTAGAGTCCGGCGTCACCTTTAAGACCAACAAAGTTTTATTCGAGGTATGAGCTTTGCCGTTTCATATGGAAGGACACTGGTGTGTGTGTGGGGGGAGTCAAGAACTTCAAGAAGCAATATGACTGCGATTTGTTGGAGAAGACAAACTGGTAAAAGGGTGAGGGAAAGGATATCCAACCCCCCGTTTTCCTACTCAATGCTCCAATTTTCAGGCGGTAATAAAAATTAAGGAGCTGCGGTGGCTCAAGTGGTTAAGACGCTGAACTGCAGGCTGCGGAAGGTCGGTAGTTCAGCAGTTCGAGACCCGGTTTGCCGCATGACGGAGTGAGCTCCCGTCTCTAGTTCCAGCTCCTGCCAACCTAGCAGTTTGAAAGCAAGAAATTGCAAGTAGATAAATAGGGACCCCTTCGGTGGGAAGGTGACATCGTTCCGTGCGCCTTGGTGTTCAGTCATGCCGGCCACATGACCACGGAAACGTCTTCGGACAGCGCTGGCTCTTCGGCTTTGAAACGGAGATGAGCACCGCAACCCTAGAGTCGGATTCGACTGGCTTTCGAGCAAGGGAACCTTTACCTTTAATAAAAATCACCCTTACTTCCACTTGATCTTGAGCACCATTAAATAGTCAGAGGCACTCTCCTATTTCAACATTTTTGGCTGTAGAGTGTGTGTGTGTGTGTGTGGGGGGGAAACTAAAGAAATAAATATGAGGCATTGGCATTTTGTCGTGGGTGAGTGCCAGTTGCCGTTCTTTGCTGAGTCAATTTTAAATTTCTTTCTGGGACCATTAATGTTTGGATCCGAAAAGCTACCGGTGGGATTCTACTCTGGCACACCTTTTCCATCTCCCCCATCCCACTATAGACTTCTGTGTTCCCTGAAATCCTAATCCTAGGGCCTGGGGGATGCTCAGTAGTGTGGTGATGTGATGGAAGAGCCTGCAAAAGGAGAAGGGGATCAAGAAACCCCCCCCCCAAATGCCGTTTTGCTGTCACAATTCACTGTCCTCTGATCTCGTCAGACCATGCTCATTATGCATTATTCCCAGAGGTCATTTGGGGGGGGATCGCAGTTCCCCCGGGTGAGGTGTGGGGGGCGGGGCACACAACAAAGCCCCACCTCCTGCTTCCGGCCGCCCCGCTTCCGGCCGTCATTCAGCCGGGAGGAGGCAGGAGAAGAGGGAGGGTAAGTTGCTTCCTCCCCGCCTCTCCCCACCCCTGCCTGCCTGGGGCCAGGGAGGGCCTTCGCGGGGCTTCCTCGCACTCCCGCCAGCCTTGCAGGTCCACCGCCGGGCCTTATGATGTCAGGGGGGGTGGCATATGCTAATGAGTTATGCTAATGAGTTCCCCTAGCTCTTTTTCTACGAAACGACCCCTGATTATTTCTCTACGCTGCCTCTCTTCACCTGTATACTAAACCATCTCTTTCCGGTCCACCTCTATTTTCCAAAACACTAGCTGACACCTGTGAACAAACTTATACCCAAAAGCAAGAAATTGCAAGTAGATAAATAGGTACCACTTCAATGGGAAGGTAACAGCGTTCCGTGCGGCTTGGTGTTTAGTCATGCCAGCCACATGACCACGGAAATGTCTTTGGACAGCACTGGCTCTTCGGCTTTGAAACGGAGATGAGCACCGCAACCCTAGAGTCGGATTCGACTGGCTTTCGAGCAAGGGGACCTTTACCTTTACTTTAACCATGGGAAGGTCACTGTGTTTTATGTCACTTTATACGAGATCCTCGTAATTATATATTTTCTGTCTGGAATTCGATCTCAGTACTGTCTGCAATACCAGCTGCCACTGGCACCCACCCACGACAAAATTCTTATTCCACAAAAGATGTTCAATAGATGGAAAGGCCTGCTTTTAATGGCCAGGACCCCAAAGAGTAAAATTAGATGAAATGCCACAGTGCTGATCTGGATTCACCTTAACACATCAAAATGGTCCTACATATTAACACCCCCCTCCCCAAAAAAAGCCCACCACACTCTCTTTCTCATATCAGTTCAGACAGGTAATAACTGCAGGAAACACCAGATTTTTTTTTTTTTTTAAATGGATAATTAGAATGGCCTATGGATTCTGGTCGGTTGTTTTGCACGGTTCGCATCAGCATCCCTGGCATAGCTAATGAGCGACCTCTTGTGTTGAAAAGTCTTAAGGATGACGTTTTGAAAAACGGATTCAGGTGGGTAGCTGTGTTGGTCTGAAGCAACAGAACAAAGTTTGAGTCCAGTGGCACCTTTAAGACCAACAAAATTTAATTCTGGATATAAGCTTCCGTGTGCGTGCACGCTTCTTAGATGTATATGAAGAAGTGTGCATGCACACTAAAGCTTATACCCAGAATTAAACTTTGTTGGTCTTAAAGGTGCCACTGGACTCAAACTTTGTTCTATTTTGAAAAACAGAATGTTTTAGGATAAACAGAGCTAGAATGAGGACCTCTAAGTCTCTAAATTAAAATACATTGGGGGTTTATTTAGATTAGGGTTGCCATATTTTGAAAAGCAAAAATGAGGACGTATTTCTTGACCGACTACTTCAAACAAGTGATGACTATGTCAAGACTCATTTTAAATACCCCTACTATTTAAGCTGTGATAACTGCTATTAACTAGGAATACTCCTAACCTTCCAACCCCAGAAGAGGACATTTTAATCAGTTTTTTAAAAAGAGCCCAAAAGAGGATGGACGCCAAAAAAAGAACACATGTCCTCTTGAAAGAGGACATCTGGTAAGTGTTCCCTCTAAGCTGTGGAGTCTTGTGAGCAAAAATTCTACTTTGTGAGCTACCGGCATTAAAGTTGTGAGCGAGTGATTCAGCTACTGCATAAATTAGTTTGCTCTGGAGCCATCCTTCCTGAGCTAAGACAAAAATGTGTGAGCTGGAGGCTAAAAAACTGTCAGCTAGCTCACACTAACTCAGCTTAGAGGGAACACAACCCTATTTAGATGCAACCACTATTTTTGCTGGTCTGTCCACGAAAATATTCCCACATCTTCATCCCCCTTCGACTTTGCTGAAATCACAGTTCAAACCTACTTCTGAACACTCTTTTTAATACATTTCTCTTTTTTGGCCTTCCCAGGAAATATAAGATGTGGGCAACATATACCTTGATCTAGCTTTGATTTCTGAGCAAGATGAGATTCTACAGATTTTGTATCTCCCATGTAAGCCAGGGGTGTCAAATATGCGGCCCAGGGGCCAGATCAGGCCCCCGGAGGGCTTCCATTAGGCCCACAGTGGAACTGGACATCTCCTGCTCCCAGTTCTGCTGCTGCTCTTGCATCCTAGCCTGGTTCGCCAGACTCTCTTAATCACTCAGCCATTTCACGTTTTAACCTGGGTCCTAGACTCAGAACTCTTGAGCATGAGATTTCTCTGGTGAATGTCAATAAATCAAAAGTAGGTTTGCATCTTACAGAGCTAATGTTTTAAGCATGTTTTTATTTGAATTAAAAATATCTCTGTGTTTGTGTGTCCTCTATAAAGTTTATATCTCTGCTACCTGGCATTACATTTTATGACACACACGGCCTGGCCCAACAAGGTCTCATTTATGGCAGATCCGGCCGTCATAACAAATGAGTTCGACACCCCTGAATTGTAAACCATAACTGTGGTGGTGGAAAGTGCCGTCAAGTCACAACTGACTTACGGTGCCCCTGTAGGGTTTTCAGGGCAAGAAACGATCAAGGGTGACTGTACTGTATTCAATATTTATAGTTTAGAAAAGTTTAACACTGAAAACAGTGACTGAGATGGGAGCTAGAAACATTTCCCTCAAACATTCTGATTATTTACCTATTTCCAACCCTTCAGAGGCTGCTGCTGCACCATTTTCTCCCCCCCCCCGGTTCCTTGCCGTTTCCCCCTTTTTGGATTAGTTGCATGGGCAACCCCACAAAGGCTGAGAGAATGAGCAAAAATTAAACTGACAAGCTATCGTTTCTGCAAATCATGCCATTTTCTCCGGGGGGGACTGATCTCTGTAGGATGGAGATCAACTGTAAAAGTGGAGAGTTCCAGGCCCCACCTGGAGGTTGGCAACCCTACTTCCACCTCCAGTGGAGTCGTTCCGAGCCCATTTGGTCTCTCCCTCCCCTCCCCCAAGAAGCTGTTCCCCATGGCTGCTGTGTAAAGGCTAGGAGTTGTGTCTTTTCTCAAGTGACTTGTCTGTCTCCCTCAGACTGACACACAAACACACTCCTCCTGACTGGCAACTGCCAAGTCCAAACCCAAACGAGGACTGACTGACTGACTCTCTGACAAGACTCACAAGGTCTTATAAACCTCTCCTCAGCTGGCACTGACCAATCAGAGAGAAGGAAGGGTGCAAGCAGGCAGCGGCCTGTCACTCAAGCTACTTTTCAGTGAGGCATTAACCCCTCATCTTCCAGCTCTGTGAGTTTGATGGACATAGGAACATAAAAGAAGCCAATGCTGGATAAGGCCAGTGGCCCATCCAGTCCAACACTCTGTGTCACACAGTGGCCAAAAATACCAGGGGCCATCAGGTCCAGCAGTGGGGCCAGGACACTAGAAGCCTCCCCCACTGTTGACCACCACCCCCCAGGCACCCAGAACATCACTTGCCCCAGACCAAGAGTTCCTATTCATACCTTGTGGCTAATAGCCACTGATGGACCTCTCCTTCATATGTTCATCCAATTCCCTCTTGAAGCCGTCCATGCTTGTAGCCGCCGCCACCACCTCCTGTGGCAGTGAATCCCATGTGTGAAGAAGTCCTTCCTTTGATCTGTTCTAACCCGACTGCTCAGCCAATTTCATCGAGTGCCCATGCACTAAGCATCCTGGTTTTTGAGGTCATTTCGTCACCGCCACCAATAAATCGCTCTTAAATGTCATCACAAGAAGCTATGCCAAATTCAAAGATGTGCAGAAACCTGGCACAGCCTAAATTTCTAGCCAATCTGGATTAAATGCCCACAATCAAAACAGTAAGGTAAGAAATTCTGAAGACCAGATAAATGGTTTACCTTATTATGTGTCAACGTTAACCTCAGTTCTGGCTTCACGATGCTGTAGGCCATCAGAAGATTTTGGATTTTCTTAATTTCTTCCTTGCGTTTTTTATCTGTCGAATAAAATTGCTTTCTCACAGGGTGATTCTTGAACAGCTTCAGAACTGTTACAGTCGTACCTGTGGAAATACGGCAGAGGCAACTTGAATTAAGCCATGGTTAACAAAGCGCTCTTGTTTTCATACCCTATTTTTCTCTCACTAGTACACCAATAGCTATCAGCGTGACCATAATATAGCTGAATACCTAAATCCGCAGATTGGGGCCACAAGGGAATTAGATAAGCATATGGAGCAGGAGCCATCAGTGGCTATTAGCCACAAGGTATAGATAGGGGCTCTGGGGCAAGTGATGCTCTGTCTTCTTGGTGCTTGGGGGGGGGGGTCAACAGTGGGAGGGCTTCTGATGTCCTGGCCCCACTGGTGGACCTCCTGATGGCACCTGGTATTTCTGGCCACTGTGTGACACAGAGTGTTGGACTGGATGGGCCTTTGGCCTGATCCAACATTGGCGTCTCTTATGTTCTTATGGAGCCTAAAAAGGTTTTCCTGCACATTTGAGAGACGCCCCAGGTGTGCAGAAAAATCTGACTTAAAAACAACAACAACAACAACAGTGGGGAAGGTTTTAAGATTTCCCCCACAAAATAAAAAAGCGTTCTCCGCATAAGCAGAGAACGCACGTACCTGTTGGGGCTTGGCAGGTCAGGAGCCATGCCGGGCCCAGTGTTGGTGGCTCAGCAACCTGGGAGCCACACCAAACCTGGTGGTGGTGTGGTTACCCGGGAGCCAAGCTGGGCCTAACAACAGAGGCCTGGCAGCCCAGGAGATGCATCAGATGTGGGGGAATGTGATATTGCCTAAGACCAAGTCAGAATAAGCTGGATCCAAAGATTCACAGAAGCAGTCTTTTGCTAACAGGAGGAATCCTTTCCTTAATTTTTATTCTGAATGTTTTACTATAAGGGATAGAGAAAGAAAGAGGAAATATAATGACTAGAAACACAACGTGAGGGAATTTTACAGATATTGAGGACAATCCTTTTTCAGAATATATATGTCTGTATAAAAATTGTATGGTATAATAGCTTAACAAATGTATAACACGATATCTATGGTGTAAAGGTAAAGGTAAAGGTTCCCTTGCTCGAAAGCCAGTCGAAGCCGACTCTAGGGTTGCGGTGCTCATCTCAGTTTCAAAGCCGAAGAGCCAGCGCTGTCCGAAGACGTTTCCGTGGTCGTGTGGCCGGCGTGACTAAACACCAAGGTGCACAGAACGCGGTTACCTTCCCACCGAAGTGGTACCTATTTATCTACTTGCAAGGTCTTGCTTTTGAACTGCTAGGTTAGCAGGAGCTGGAACTAGAGACGGGAGCTCACTCCGTCATGCGGCACACTCGGGTCTCGAACTGCTGAACTACCGACCTTCCACAGCCTGCAGTTTAGCGTCTTAACCACTTGAGCCACCGCAGCTTCCTTAAATATAGCTTTAAAAGATATGACATATTAACAAGAAGTCTGTATAATGACCAACTTGGTATATTCTACCGTCTTATTTTTCTGTGTTATCATTTTTATCTTATTGTATAAGTAAATAACCTCATAGAATTTTTTATAAGATTTCACACAACAGTTTGTTATAACAAACAAGCACTACACTTTTTAGTTCATATTACAACTGTCTTATAGTATTATCATATACTATTAAATCTTAGGGGGGATTCTAGTGGGAAGAGAAGATTCCTCCATTGACAGGATGATGGAGGAGGAGGAGGAGGAGATTGGATTTATACCCCGCCCTTCACTCAGAGTCTCAGAGCGGCTTACACTCTCCTTCCCCTTCCCCTTCCCACAGAAGATACCCTGTCAGGTAGGTGGGGCTGAGAGAGCAGTCTCGAGAACTGTCCTTGAGAGAACAGCTCTGACAGAACTATGGATGAGACCTTTGGATCCAACCACTGGAATATACATCTCTCCTTATATATAATTGAATAGTGGGTGCCATAGTTCTAATTCTAAAATGCACTCCCTTAGTGTATGGCTGATGGCACTGCTCCTCAGCATATATCGCCACCAATCAGAAGGCAAAGCCCGGGTCCCGCCCACACCACAACTGCTGCGACAACCTGGTCTTTTGCATATGGAAGCTGATTGGACTTCAGTCCATTCCACACCTCAAACTCCCCCCACCCCCGCAAGGCAGTTGGAATTTTCAGTTGCATAACATACCTCATAGGGGAGAGGAGAATGGTTAACAATGGTTACCACTCTCCAGGTGAGGGCTACAGATAACTCAAACATACAAATGCTCTTCAGGTAGCAGAGATCAGTCCCTCTGGAGAAAACAGTGGACTCTGTCATTAAACCCTGCTGAGGTCGCCACAGGAAATTGACACTGTTTGCCCAAAGCCAGAGCACTCTCCCAGAGCCTCTTTCTAGATCCCGTTGTATTTATTTCCGCAACGGGCATTATTTCTATCTTACAATAATACATGTTTTGCCAATCCCTAACTCATAACGGAGCCAACAAACACATTTCTGCCACACTCGTGACATTTCTGTGGCTATAACACTCACTTGAAAGCTAGAACTACAACTTTGAGAGGAAAAACATACACCACGATCAGTGTTCCCTCTAAGCTGAGTTAGTGTGAGCCAGCTTACAGTTTTTTAGCCTCCGGCTCACACATTTTTGTCTTAGCTCAGGAAGGATGGCTCCAGAGCAGACTAATCTATGCAGGAGCCAAATTGCTCACTCACAACTTTAATGCCGGTAGCTCACAAAGTAGAATATTTGCTCACAAGACTCCACAGCTTAGAGGGAACATTGACCACGATTACTGAAATTTTACTAAACTGAATAGGAGACATGATTCCACGCAGTAGCGGACTTGGTATTTTTCGTGAGTTAAATAAAGCGAACATCAAACTACGAGAGCTAGATTGGAGTCCAGTAGCACCTTAGAGACCAACAAGATTTTGGGGTATAAGTATCAAGTGTCAAAGTTCCCTTCATCAGAGCTTTGACTCTTGAAAGCTTACACCATGAAAATCTTGTTGGTCCCTCAGGTGCAACAACATTAGAAGAGCCCTGCTGGATCAGACCAGTGATCCATCTAGTCCAGCCTCCTGTCTCACACAGGGGCCAACCAGTTCCTCTGGAAGGCCAACAACAGGGCAAGAGGAGGCCGAGGCCTTCCTAAGAACAAGAGAAGAGCCCTGCTGGATCAGACCAGGGGTCCATCTAGTCCAGCCTCCTGTCTCACACAGGGGCCAAGCAGTTCCTCTGGAAGGCCAACAACAGGGCAAGGAGGCCGAGGCCTTCCTAAGAACAAGAGAAGAGCCCTGCTGGATCAGACCAGGGGTCCATCTAGTCCAGCCTCCTGTCTCACACAGGGGCCAAGCAGTTCCTCTGGAAGGCCAACAACAGGGCAAGGAGGCCGAGGCCTTCCTAAGAACAAGAGAAGAGCCCTGCTGGATCAGTGTAATTGCTGTAATATCAGGGTTACATGCTCCCGATTCATGGCTACCCTCTGAAACTGTCAAAACTAGAAGGAACTTCAGTGTCAAATATCCAAACACAATCAAATGTAATGGTAGTATTTAGGAGCCCAGAAGCACAAAAACGATTAAAGGTACAATTAGATACATTCATGGTTCGTTTTTTCAGAAGCCGAATTAATTTCTGTATCTTGATCTTTCATATCCTTTTTAAAGTAATGTGCGTAAGCCCACCCTTACTTCTCAAAAGCACCCAATAACTTATAGCCTGATCCTCTATCTGCTGAGGTGGTAAAAGAGGGTTGAAGGACACACAGCAGCCAACACACAACATCCCAAAACAGGATGTTCTACCGAGCCTGCAGGGGCTTTAACACAGGAGGGCAGATCCAACTGCACAAATGTTTGTGATCGGAGTGCTCAAATATTTACAAGCCAACTGAAAGGGCACTCTCATATTTAACAAGAAAATTCTTCGGATTTCACTGTTCCAATCTCTGTTTAGTCCAGGCTGCGCTCACCAGGATTAAATTCCGGTCTAATCATGTATTCTATGAAGGACATGCCATATCGGTTTAAAACCCCACCCATTTTAGCTGCGATATATAACGTTTCAGTTATGACTGAAACGTCAGGAGGTTTTCCTTGTGAAAAGATAACTTTAATAACGATCAGTTCTCAAATCAAAGGGATGAGCCAGCTAACGTCTACTGCTGAGATACGGAGGGGACCCACGCGAAACATGACCAATGAAAGCACTGAGAAAAAAGGGGGTTATTATGGAGGCATGTTTGGTCCAACTTACATAATAGCACCCTTGGTAGGTGCTTTCTAAAGCTTAGGAGACCTGGCCCATATAGAAACTGAATAAAGTTTGCCTGTTAAGAAATTGCAATGAGACTTCCTGTAGTGGCTTTTTGTTCCTGAGGAAGGACCAGAAGTACGAAACACTGAACAATACCTAGGAAAAGTGTTGATATCTATTCCAGACTTCATTGTTTCCCTTTGAGAAATTTCTATTCTGGACTTTGTTCTTTCCCTTTGGGATATTGTGGACTTTTGTATTTTCCTATGATGGATTACATGTGTTGAATTACCCTGTGTTGAAGCCTCTTTTGGTTAACTTTGGTGCGGGTTTGTGCAGTACACAGTTGTTCTTTGCTGTTTTTTTGGCCATTTTTACTGTGGACTGTATTATTGTTGTTGTTGTTTGTAAATTAAGCACAAGATTAAGAAAACAGTCTTATAAGGTCTCCGGGGAACATCGGCCATTTGAGGTAAGTGTCACTTAAACAGCAATTAGAAGCAAATAACAGAATAAAAATGCGTTTGGACCAGACGAAATGTAAGAAGTGGAAATATCTTTAATAGCCATACCTTGTCCGAGATGAGAGGGCTTTTGAGAAGTAACATGGCCGCTTCTATCCAAAGTGTATTGAGTGCTAAAGTCATCGGCAGCTGTCTTGGTCGTAATCAGAACCTAATAACAGAGGAAATCGGGCCAGAGATTCATCAGAATTTTGTGTGTGTGTGTAATCTATATTCTGTTTCCTACAGGCAGTCATGAGAGCTACAGTAACAACATTTATGCAGGGCTCTCTAGAACAAGGATTAGTGGTACATAGTAAATACAGAGTCAAGAAACTTTGGGATAAGGTCCACTAGCGTTCACTAGAAATCTGCAAAACCTGCTTGATACCAATCTGGACCAACAGCACGGCCGTCTTTGGATGGCCTGCCTTGGGTGCCCCCCTCTTCAGAGATTAGGTAGGCGGCAACTCGCAAGAGAGCCTTCTTAGTCGTGGCCCCAAAGCTCTTGTTAGTCTTTCCCCAGGGAGATTCATCCGTCTTCTTCTGTCGCCATCTTCCACCGACGGGTGAGGACCTTTTCCTTTCATTTGGCACTCCCTAAACAATCCCTCCTTCCTGACCAATGTTCTACTTGCTGTTTTTATGTCTTTGCATGTATTTTAACTCTGCCTTTGATTTGTTTTAATGATGTATGAGGGGTTTTTTGGGTGTGTGTGTGTGATTTTAATGGTTTTAAAATATGATTTTATTGTTTATGTTTTAATTCGTTAGCCGCCTTGGTGGCCCTCGTGAGGGCAGGAAGGTGGGATATAGTTTATTTTGTAAATAATAACATCTGGAATCTGTGTCAGCCAAGATTTCCGGAAGTCAGCCCTTCAGAGATGGGAGAATTTTCATGAACAGTATAGTACTGTGGACCCAGAACTGTTACTCCTTCTATTTTAGATTTAACCTATAGGGAAGAAATTACTTCAACCCAATAATAGAACAGTATGGCAACTGGAATTAGAAGCAATATTTTTAACTAGCACAGAAAACTGTTTTAAAACGGTCATGTAATGGTGTTTGCAGGGAAAATCATGAAGTCACACAAGTCAGACTTCAATTATGTACTTCACTTATACCTCCCCACCTTTCTCCCCACCAAAGAGGCTGACACCGTTGTTCGTTGTTTTCTCCTCACAACAACTGCATGAGGTAAATTTAGGCTGACAGTATGTTACTGAGCCAAGGTGAGTCAGCAAGCTTCCGGGATGGGGATTCGAACCTGAGTAGAATGTAGATGTTAGGCTACTTCCTTGACAAGTCAGCCAGTCTTTTCCGGTATGTTTTCTTCTGCAAACCAGGTAACAGCTTAAATGTGGACGGGCTGGTTTTTTCAGTTCTCTTGAGACCCCAGTTTGGTGTAGTGGTTAAGTGCACGGAGTGGAGGAGTGGGGAATCAAACCTGGTTCTCCCAGATTAGCGTCCGCGCACTTAACCAGTTTGGTGTAGTGGTTAAGTGCGCGGACTCTAATCTGGGAGAACCGGGTTTGATTCCCCACTCCTCCACTTGCACCTGCTGGATGATCTTGCGCAAGCTGTAGTTCTGTCAGAGCTGTCCTTGAAAAAGAGCAGTTTCTGTCAGAGCTCTCTCAGCCCCACCTACCTCACAGGGTGTCTGTTGTGGGGAGGGGAAGGGAAAGGGGTTTGTAAGCCGCTCTGAGTTTGTAAGGGCTTCTGGTGTCCTGGTGTGCTGGACCTCCTGACGGCACCTGGTATTTTTGGCCACTGTGTGTCACAAAGTGTTGGACTGGATGGGCCATAGGCCTGATTCAGCATTGGCTTCTCTTATGTTCTTATGTTCCATTTAATTGTATCTGAAGAAGTCTGCAGGCACACAAAAGCTTATTGTTGGTCTTAAAGGGGCCACTGGACTCAAACTCTGTTCTACAGTGGACCTAAGGTCAGACACACACTCTTTCGCAGTCCAAGCTAAATCGTAAGTCTGAGCTGAGGATAAAATGAAGGAGAGAATCATCTACGCCGGCTCAGGTTCCTTGGAGGAAAGTAGAATGAAATACAAGAGACAGTTTTAGGGCCCATACCCTTTTAAAGAAAAATTTAAAAAAATATTAATAACTGCCACTGTCTCAGTACAGCAGCCACAGAAAGTAAAGATATGTAAAGATGATTCTCTGTGTCAGGGGTCCCCCCAACCTTTTTGAGCCTGCGGATACCTTGGAACTGTGACACTGGACAGTGGGCACTGGTAGAACACGCTCCTGGAAGACCTCATGGGCCTGCAGGACCTTTTACGGTTCCGCAGGGCCTGCAAGACGGAACTCTTCCACTGCGCCTTTAGTTAAGGAGCCGCACCCGACACACTAAGGCCCTGTGTCCAATACCACCACCGACTGCCTGCGCTTCACCGATTCTAACATCAAATACCGACTACATTTACTAGAATGTTGACCAGTGTTCCCTCTCAGCTGAGTTAGTGTGAGCTAGCTGACAGTTTTTTAGCCTCCAGCTCACACATTTTTGTCTTAGCTCAGGAAGGATGCCTCCAGAGAAAACTAACTTATGCAGTAGCCAAAACACCTGCTCACGACTTTAAATGCCAGCAGCTCACAAAGTAGAATTTTTGCTCACAAGACTCCACAGTTTTGAGGGAGCACTGATGTTGACGTTACTCGGCTTTCGCCACCGCCATTTAAATTGTTTAAAGGTAAAGGTTCCCTTGCTCAAAAGCCAGTCGAGTCCAACTCTAGGGTTGCGGTGCTCATCTCCGTTTCAAAGTCGAAGAGCCAGCGCTGTCCGAAGACGTTTCCGTGGTCATGTGGCCGACATGACTGAACACCAAGGCGCACGGAACGCTGTTACCTTCCCACCGAAGTGGTACCTATTTAACTACTTGCAATTTCTTGCTTTCAGACTGCTAGGTTGGCAGGAGCTGGAACTAGAGACGGGAGCTCACTCCGTCATGCGGCACACTCGGGTCTCGAACTGCTGAACTACCGACCTTCCACAGCCTGCAGTTCAGCGTCTTAACCACTTGAGCCACCGCAGCTCCTAGCATGTGTTTCTTTTAATTTCATGGCTGCTGTCACAGTCTGCGGTGATCTGGGATCCCAAGAATGTGAAGTCTGTCACTACTTCCACGACTTCCGCTTCTATTTGCCAAGGAGTGATGGGGCCGGATGCCAAGATCTTAGTTTTTTTGATGTTGAGCTTCAAGCCCACTTTTGCGTGGCTGCGAGAGTTGCTATAAGGAAGGCCGAACGCCGAAGAATAGATTCTTTTGATCAAATCAGTCAATCCTAAAAGAAATCAACCCTGACTGTTCCCTGGAAGGCCAGATAATGAAACTGAAGCGCAAATACTTTGGCCACCCAATTTGAAGGGAGCACTCCCTCGAGAAGACCCTGATGCTGGGAAAGATTGAAGGTCAAAGAAGACGGGGACGGCAAAGGATGAGATGGTTAGACAGTGTCACAGATGCAACAAACATGAAATTGAGCAAACTTCAGAGGACGGCGGAAGACAGGAAGGCCTGGCGGGATCTGGTCCATGGGGTCGCGAAGAGTCGGACTTGACTGTGCGACTGAACAACAAAAAATGTTGTGTTTCTAAGCTCTTACCTATATTGTTTTAACTACGGCATTTTATGTAAGCCGCCCTGAGCCTGCTTTGGTGGGGAGAGCGGGGTATATAAATCAAATAAAAATAAATAAAATAAAATGGCTCGCAAGAGGTGGAGCCAACTGCAAAATACTGGGGCGCGAGGTCATGCATAATTCTCACGGTGATTCTTCAACATTTCAGGCAGAAGCTCTGTTTAACAAGATACCTTTTAAAATGAACGTATTATTATTATTATTTAAACATACTTCCTTGCATACGCACAGCGCATCTTCTGGCCTTCGGTGAAGATCCTTGTGCTCTGGTGGCAGCTGCTACCAAAGCCACTTCTTAAGAGCCAGTTTGGTGTAGTGGTTAAGTGCGCAGACTCTAATCTGGGAGAACCGGGTTCGATTCCCCACTCCTCCACTTGCACCTGGCTGGATGCAGTGTCACTTATTCATGATGAACAATTAGTACCTCAGAGGACAGACGTCTAAAGACTGCATACAAAAGCCAGAAGCCTTTCCAACCCTATTGTACAGACATACAGAAGCCCGAAGTTACGTCGGACTCTTACTTCAGATGTGCAACAAATGGAACCCAAGGCTTCGCCCCGAAAACCGTATGTTGTCAGGCGTTCAAGGTCCTCAGAAGAGCTTATTTTTGATGTGTAGTGCTTCATGGCCATGACGGGAATGTCAGCCGCTCTGATCCCGTCGCCACTGTCTCGCACCTCAATCTTATCAAAGCCATAATTTTCCTGTGGATGAAAAGAACACAACAAAATTATTATCTACCACTCTTCCCTAAAGGCTGTTCTACACCTTACGTTTTTAAACCAGAAATGTTTTTGCAAAGACATGCAAGAACCTAACCTTTACAACACATCTATGTAGATAATCTCGAGAGGCATGATGTAAACAGCATCTGCCTTCTAGATTTTTATACAAAACATCACTACACTATACCTGAAAAATCAGCAGTGGCTTGGCATTCCTCAGTGGACTCACATCCAAATACTAACCAGGGCCAACACTGCTTCACTTCCAAGATCTGCCAAGATTGGGCTGCCCTGGGCATCCAAGTCAAGGATTCAAAAGGGAATTTGATAAGCATATGGAGCAGAGGTCCATCAGTGGCTATTAGCCACAAGGTATAGATAGGGAAGGAGCTGCGGTGGCTCAAGTGGTTAAGACGCTGAACTGCAGGCTGTGGAAGGTCAGTAGTTCAGCAGTTTGAGACCCGGGTTGCCACATGACGGAGTGAGTTCCCGTCTCTAGTTCCAGCTCCTGCCAACCTAGCAGTCCAAAAGCAAGAAATTGCAAGTAGATAAATGATGGAGTGAGCTCCCGTCTCTAATTCCAGCTCCTGCCAACCTAGCAGTCCGAAAGCAAGAAATTGCAAGTAGATAAATAGGTACCACTTCGGTGGGAAGGTAACAGCGTTCCGTGCGCCTTGGTGTTCAGTCATGCTGGCCGCATGACCACAGAAACGTCTTCGGACAGCGCTGGCTCTTCGGCTTTGAAACGGAGATGAGCACCGCGACCCTAGAGTTGGACTCGACTGGCTTTCGAGCAAGGGAACTTTTACCTTTACCTTATAGATAGGGGCGCTGGGGCAAGTGATACTCTGTCTTCTTGGTGCTTGGGGGGGGTCAACAGTGGGAGGGCTTCTAGTGTCCTGGACCCACTGCTGGACCTCCCGATGGCACCTGGTATTTTCGGCCACTGTGTGATACACAGTGTTGAACTGGATGGGCCACTGGCCTGATCCAACATTGGTGTCTCTTGGACTGCAAGAAGATCAGATCAGTCAATCCTAAAAGAAATCAACCCTAACGGTTCCCTGGAAGGCCAGATAATGAAACTGTAGCTCAAATACTTTGGCCACCAAATGAGAAGGGAGCACTCACTGGAGAAGACCCTGATGCTGGGAAAGATTGAATGTCAAAGAAGACGGGGACGGCAAAGGATGAGATGGTTAACAACAAACATGAAGTTGAGCAAACTTCAGAGGATGGCGGAAGACAGGAGGGCCTGGCGGGATCTGGTCCATGGGGTCGCGAAGAGTCGGACTCGACTGTGCAACTGAACTGCAACAACAAATGTTCTTAAGGCAAGAGACAAACAGAATTAGTTTGCCATTGCTTGCCTCTGCACAGCAACCCTGGGCTTCCTTGGTGGTCTCCCATTCAAATATTAATCATGGTTGACCCTGCTTCGCTTCCAAGATCTGCCAAGATCGGGCTACCACCCTGGGCCATCCGGGTCAAGGTAAGAGACAAACAGAGGTGGTTCGCCATTGCTTGCCTCTGCATAGCGACCCTGGGCATCCTTGGTGGTCTCCCATTCAAATACTGATGAGAGATGACCCTGCTTAGCTTCCAAGATCTGATGAAATCACGCTAGCCTGGGCTATCAACGTAGCAGTCTTCTAACTTCCTGGCCCGAATCCCTCCGGAGGCAGCTGGGATCCACCAGATTACAAGCACATGACAGCGGAGTCATGTGACAGTGGGAGGAGGAGCCGGACTCTCTGAACCTGCCCATGGCTAAAAGGGAGTCCTCTCCCCACGGAGTTACTTCGCTTTGTGGTTTGAATGCTTGTCTTTGCATGCGTGCAAAGGGAGGTACGGGGGCACGACGCCTCTGCTCTCCAGCAGGTTGTTCCAAAAAGCAACAACAAACATAAAATGGTGGCTCTACGGGGGGCTCACACGCCAGGAGGTGAGGCTTTGCAACACACCTGTGAACCTTAAATCACCCCTCCCCTGTTCAGACAGGAGACTGGAATTTTTTATTCAAGGCAAGGAATGTTATTTAGCACATGCACACAACAATCAAAACCCTTCAGGGTTTAAAATGTAATCCTGAAGCTATTTAATGACTGGGATCACAGAACCAGCCCAACGAAGGCATCTTAGTGAGTGACACCGCGCCAGACACCGAACTGCCCTAGTTAAAAATTTTAAATAATCTTGAAAACACACCCAGTGGAAACAATGAACTTCCATTTCGCGTGCTCCACGCCAATTACCTGTTCCGCACAGAGATTCATATGCCCGACATAACTGCAATGAAATGTCATTTTAATGGAGAGCTCTGTAATGTTTATGTGGTTTTGGATCAAGAACATGCTTGTCAACTTTGGACTGGAGGCTCCGCCAAAGGCGTCCACAGAAAATCAGTCACTTTTTGCTGAAGTTCAGCTTTTGCTTAATGACAGGCAGGCTGAATTAACGAAGCTTACAATGAGTCACATGATATCCTTATGGCTCCAAGTGCTATTGCACATATACATTCCGATTTCATTTAGGATGAATGGGTGTTAAGAGATCCCAACAAAACGAGAACTTGTAAATAAAATCTTGGAGGCTGCGGAATTGACTTTACTGATACTTTACTCAGGGTAGAAGAGCATGAGGTGAGGCGTACGCTGAGGGCTGTAAATCCGAGGAAAGCGGCTGGACCTGATGGCATTACGGGATGGGTGTTGAAAGAGTGTGCTGACCAGTTGGCAGGGGTCTTTACTAAGATCTTCAACCGGTCCTTACACCAGTCTATTGTTCCGTCTTGCCAAAGTCCTCAATTATTGTTCCCCTGCCCAAAAAATCCACAATCAGCAGTCTAAAGGATTATAGACCAGTTGCACTCACCCCAGTTGTGATGAAGTGTTTTGAGAAATTAGTACGCAGTCACATCGTCTCATGTCTTCCATCTACACTGGATAGTCACCAGTTTGCATATAAGGCAAACAGATCCACGGAGGATGCCATCACCACTACTTTGCACACTGCTCTGTCACATCTGGAGCAGCCAGGGAGTTATGTGAGGCTGTTGTTTGTGGATTTTAGTTCTGCCTTTAATACCATCCTCCCAGATAGATTAGTGTCCAAGTTGGAGGGCCTTGGACTCTCCAGCTCCA
>NW_015162039.1:164877-165418 GCF_001447785.1 Gekko japonicus
TTATTATTATTATTAAAAGGCGCAACAGATTCGACATTCCAGAATACTTGGTCATGGTTCTATAATTGGTATGATAAACATATGTAGGCAAGCTTGTAAGAGACAGACTAAGAGTTTACTAAATGAAATATATACCTGTTAGGATGATAGAGACAGAAAAGTTGCTTACACAGTTCATGAGAAATTGTTATTAAGGTGGAATAGGCATCAGTATAAATATTGGTAAAATTGAAAATAACCTCCATGTATCTGTTTGTACGTTAGTATGTATGTATATGTTATGATTGTTTGTGTATGTTATGTGGAAAATGTAATAAAATCCTGCCCCTTTGGGGGCAGTTTAAAAAAAAAAGAGATCCCGAACTCAGGACTTATTAAAGGAGTGGTTCTCTAGCTTTTGTATTCTACATCCCACCAGTCACTCTATTAAGGGTTCTGTGCCCCTCCATGAGAGAAACAAAAAGGATATTTTTCCAGAGAAGGACACTTATTTGGGATTAGATAGATGCACGGAGGATAAATCTAGAAATGGGAAGGCCCG
>NW_015162039.1:165467-170564 GCF_001447785.1 Gekko japonicus
TGTCCCCCCCACCTGAGTTTTTTCCAAAACCATTTCCCCCCCAGAAAAATTGGAAAAAAATGAATTATGGAACATTGTATTTTACAATGATAAATACCATGTTTGTGACAAAGTCTTCATATATTTAATCTTCCAATATTATTTCTAAAAACTATACAACATGAAGCCCTTTATGTAAGATACTCTGTAAAGTATCAAATCATTGCAATTCCTGTATACTGAGGATAAGCAAATGCTGGAATACAATTCAAATACCGAGAAAATACAGAGGATACAATTCAGTTTTTATTGGAGGATGGGGGTTTGCCTGCTTTCATAAACTGATAAAAGAGGTTCCTTATAGTTCAGGTGTTCTTTATATTTCTGGACCTCATCGTTCCATTTGTAACAAAAAAAAATTTTTTTAAGCAAATTTAATTTGTTTTTATTTTCTCAATAAGCTGTACTTTTGATATATGAAACATGATACGTTTATGCCAAGTCAATTTATGCACACTGCATTTTATGTTCCAAAAATAAAGTGATTTTCAATCGGTAAAGGTTACTAATATTGCATTTCTTCAATTTTTCAGAAAATTTCCTTTTTTTTCCAGGAGGGAATGTTTTTTTCCTCATGGCTTCAAAATTTCTGGAAATTTTACATCTCTAAATAAGTCTATCAATGGCTACTAGCCATGGTGACTGAGGAGAACCTCCACATTCAGAGGCACTAAGCTTCTGAATCCCAGAGCCAGGAGGCAACATCAGGGGAAGGGCTCAACCTCTTTGCCTTGTTGTTGGCCCTCCAGAGGAATTGGATGGCCACTAGATCAAAGATGGGTAGCCATGTTAGTACAGTAGAAAAGAGCAAGAGTCCAGTAGCACCTTAAAGACTAAGGTGAGTTACTACAGGATGCTGGACTAGATGGACCACTGGTCTGATCCAGCAAGGATCTTCTTATGTTCTTAGGAAAGCCTCAGCCTCCATGCCCTGTTGTCGTCCGTCCAGAGGAACTGGTTGGCCCCTGTGTGAGACAGGATGCTGGACTAGATGGACCACTGGTCTGATCCAGCAGGGCTCTTCTTCTGTTCTTAGGAAGGCCTCAACCCCTCTGCCATGTTGTTGGCCTTCCATGAGGACTGACTGGCCGCAGTGTGAGACAGGATGCTGGACTAGATGGACCACTGGGTCTGATCCAGCAGAACACTTCTTATGTTCTCATGTTTACAGGCATTCTGTTACTAATGATTGCATGTTGAAAGGTCACAGCTGGGGCAGGTAGTGTCAGCAGGAGACACCACTTATAGGTGGACACAGGGACTGAGGGAAAGCAAATTCTTTGTTTCAGAGAACAGTCATGTTGGTCTGCAGTAGAACACCTGGATTAGTCCGGTAGCACATTAGAGACAAACAAGATTTTGGGGGTATAAGCTTTCAAGAGAATGTTTAGTGAGGGCGTTCCGCCTTCAGAGTGGTATATAAGGACTCAGGGATCTCCATCCCTACTTGTATCTGATGAAGAGAGCTATAACTCTTGACAGCTCGTACCCTGAAAATCTTGTTGGTATGGTCTTGAAGGTGCTGCGTGACTCGAATCCAGCGAATACTTACACTCATTGTTACGAAGCCCTGTGCCCTGCCTAGACGTCTTCTGCACCTCAACCACACCACCAGTCGAGAACCACTATGTTCAAGCATCAACACAACAACCTACTGCTGGCATCTTGCATGTGATTTCACTCCTTATCGGAGCGCAGCAGGATAATAGCACAATAGCAACAAAACAGTCTTTCAGCGGGCATTCAACAACACAGCCAGAAAACAGATATAAAAGCAGGGAGTCCACAAATCTTATAGTCTATTATGCTCAGTAGGGAAAAAAAAAACTTGCAAAGCCTTCAGCGTTCTCAGAAGCACATCGGCTCCGGTGCGACCATCTTGAAAACCAATGCCAGCATCTTCGTGCCATACAAAGACATGTTATTTTATTCCCGCCCACATTTTCATCTGAATTTGAGCATAATACGGTTTACCAATTTGACGTCGATACTTGTCGCTTTGGCATCCAGGGAGTTTTCCACCAACTCTTTAACCACGCTGACGACCGATGTGATCACCTGTGAGCTGGAAAGGATTCGGACTGTGTCTGCTGGCAACTGCTTCATTTTGAGGGCCTGGAATAAATAGGGGGGGAAATAAATTAAATTTAAAATTTTGGAAAAGCACGACAGGTTTCTAAATCCTCAGCTAATGCCTTATAGCCTCCACAGAGGTGAACGTGGTCAGATACAACACAGGCTATGGCAAATAAAATGCAAGTCTGTGGTCAGGCAGGCAAAAAGGGAATATGAGGAGCATATAGCAAAAAACGTAAAAACCAACAATAAAACTTTCTTCAAATACATTAGGAGCAGGAAACCAGCCAGGGAGGCAGTGGGGCCCTTGGGTGACCAAGGGGTAAAAGGAGTACTGAAGGATGATAGCGAAATGGCTGAGAAGCTAAATGCATTTTTTGCCTCTGTCTTCACTGTGGAAGATGAGAAGTGCTTGCCCACTCCAGAACCGCTGAGTTCGGGAGGGGTGTTGAAAGACCTGAGTCAGATTGAGGTGACGAGAGAGGAGGTCCTAAAACTGATAGACAACTCAAAAACTGATAAATCACCAGGCCCAGATGGCATACATCCGAGAGTTCTGAAAGAACTCAAATGTGAACTTGTGGATCTCCTGACAAAAATATGTAATCTTTCCTTAAAATCTGCCTCCATTCCTGAGGACTGGAAGGTAGCAAATGTCACTCCCATCTTTAAAAAGGGTTCCAGAGGAGATCTGGGAAATTACAGGCCAGTCAGTCTGACGTCGATACCGGGTAAATTGGTGGAAACCATTATTAAGGAAAGAATTAGTAGGCACATAGATGAACAAAACCTATTGAGGCAGACTCAGCATGGGTTCTGTAAGGGAAGATCTTGTCTCACTAACCTGTTAGTGTTCTTTGAGGGGGTGAACAAACATGTGGACAAGGGGGATCCAATAGATATTGTTTACCTTGACTTCCAGAAAGCTTTTGATAAAGTTCCTCATCAAAGGCTCCTAAGTAAGCTCAAAAATCATGGGATAGAAGGACAAGTCCTTTTATGGATCAAAAACTGGCTAATTAATAGAAAACAGAGAGTGAGTATAAATGGGCAATTTTCTCAGTATTTACTTCAATACTGATACCATACTTTTCTCCCCAATGGACAACAAAGCGCCTGACAACATTGATCTCCCCTCTCCGCTTCGTCCTCACAACAACCCCCCCGTGAGGTAGGTTAGGCTGAGGCAGCGTGATGGACACACGTCACCAAAGGAGCTTCCATTGCAGAGTGGGGATTCGAACCTAGGCCTTATATTTAACCAGATCAGCTGTACTTCACAACAGGTCTATTTGATAAAGGAATGCTTTAGGCCATTTTGAACAAAGGGCAGCCTTCAGAAACATTATTTCAAGTTGGGGGGTAGTAAGAAGGAAGCAAGACAACCCCTCCCCGCAATTAAATAGATACAACATTGGTGGTGGAAAGCTCCGTCAAGTCACAGCTGGCTTACACCCACCGCTGGTGGTGTTTTCAAAGCAAGAGACTTTCAGAGGCGGTTTGCCATTGCCTGCCTCCGGGGTCACAACCTTGGTATTCCTTGGTGGCCTCCCATCCAAATACGAGCCAGGGCCGACCCTGCTTAGCTTCTGAGATTGGGCTAACATGGACTATCCAGGTCACAGCAGATACAACATTACATTGGACCTCCTGAGGGCACCTGGGTTTTGGCCACTGTGTGACACAGAGTGTTAGACTGGATGGGCCATTGGCCTGATCCAGCATGGCTTATGTTTTTATGTCTGGGGCGGGGATGCTCTGTATTCTTGGTGCTTTGGGGGGGGGGGCAGTGGGGGGGCTTCTGGAGATCTGGCCCCACTGGTGGACCTCCTGCTGGCCCCTGGGTTTTGGCCACTGCGTGACACAGTGTTGGACTGGATGGGTCATTGGCCTGATCCATGGCTTCTTTTATGTTCTTATTGCAAAACCCCCAAAAACGGAGTATATTTTAAGAACATAATATGTCTAGTTATCTTACTTCGGTTTAAAGGTTCTATAACGGAACTTAACTTATAAGCAAGTCCGAGCTTAGATCCAGGTTGAACTACGCTATTAGCAAAACTGATTATTCACTGTTTTCAGTGATGCTTTGGCCTGCTGGGATTTTCATGCTTTTCCACTGTTCCTAAAGCGTTTGATTTGTTGCGTTCACTGCTGCTGAGCTGAATTTTTTTCTTATTCTGAGGCTGCTCCTACCTGTATTAACTGAGAGCTGCTAGAAAAGAGCAGTTGTTGGTTACTTAAATTACTGATCACCAATATAATCTGGAAGGCCAGATAATGAAATTGAAGCTCAAATACTTTGGCCACCAAATGAGAAGGGAGCACTCACTGAAGAAGACCCTGATGCTGGGAAAGATTGAAGGTCAAAGAAGACAAAGACGGCAAAGGATGAGATGGTTAGACAGTGTCATTGATGCAACGAACATGAAGTTGAGCAAACTTCAGAGGATGGCGGAAGACCGGAAGGCCTGGCGTGATCTGGTCCATGGGGTCGCGAAGAGTCGGACTTGACTGTGCGACTGAACAACAACAACAAATATAATCTTACTAAGAAAAAGGCCCGTTGTGGAAATAAATACAACGGCCTCTAGAAAGAGGCTCTGGGCGGGTACGCCGGCCTTGGACACTCAGTGTCAATTTGCTGTGGCGACCTCAGCAAGGTATAATGACACTGAGTCCACCATTTTCTCCAGAGGAACTGATCTCTGCTACCTAAAGAACAGTTGTAATTTTGAGTGATCTCCAGCCCTCACCTGGAGATTGGCAACGATGGTTCCCCAGAAGGGAATAGTTGGTTTGGAGGGTGGAGTCTATGGCTTTGTACCTGTCCGAGGTCCCACACCTCCTGAAACCTCACCCTCTCCAGGCTCCATCCATCCCTCACATCTCCAGGAATTTCACACCTGGAGTTGGCAACCCTATCTCCTTCCCAGCCAATCATCAACCTACCTTTATTTCCCCCTCACTCTTCAGCTTTCC
>NW_015162039.1:170825-182374 GCF_001447785.1 Gekko japonicus
GGGAGAGGATTAGCAAAATGTTTAGAATGTTGGAGGCAGGACTCAGGTAAAGCAGCCAGTGGATAGGGAGACCCTCTGAATGACAGATCAGAGAGCGAACTGATTTTGGAGCGTGTGGAATGTTCTAGAGAAGTGCCACCACCATTCGGCTTTTATTTATAAGGGAGAAAAGTATACATCAACTTGACCACTTACAAAGGAACATTCTAATCAAAGATAAATAGACACCAGTTTAATCGCTTAAAAGAAAATATTCTTTGCCTTGTTCCGAGGCAAAGGCCAATGAGGCTGCATATGCAAATAACCTCTGTGTTCTGACTGGCTATGGGGGGGGGGGAACAGCAAAATGTTTAGAATGTTGGAGGCGAGACTCAAGCAATGCAGCCAGTGGATAGGGACAGATTCTGAGTGACACACCAGGGCGTCAACCCATTCCGGAGCGTGTGGAATGTTCTAGAGAAGTGCCACCACCATTCCGCTTTTATTTATAAGCGAGATGACTAGTGTTCCCTCTAAGCTGACTTAGTGTGAGCTAGCTCACAGTTTTTTAGCCTCCAGCTCAGACATTTTTGTCTTAGCTCAAGAAGGATGGCTCCAGAGTAAACTAGTTTATGCAGCAGCCCAATCGCTCGCTCACAACTTTAATGCCAGCCACTCACAAAGCAGAATTTTTGCTCACAAGACTCCACAGCTTAGAGGAAGTATTGCTTATGACTTTTTCATAGTATGTGAGCCACCTTGAACAGTTATATCCTGAAGAGGCATCAGGGGAAAATAGGCTAAATAAATAACACACATACTGATATAATAAATACCAAATAAAACAAAATCTGAAATTATTATGGGTTAGCTGTTTTGTAGAATTACAATGCGTGCAGAGTAGTTCCCTTGTAAAATCTACTTTAACGCCGCAATCTGATACACCTGGGGTTCCCAACGTGGCCCCTTAGGTACCACAACACCCAACAACACCTTTTCTGGCCACCACCCAGTGTTTTTAGAAAGTGGGTAGGGCCCTGTAGGGCTTTTGTCCAGCTAGGCTTCTGATGGGCTACGCAGATTTTTAAAATGTTACTTGGGCAACAGCGCAAGGATCTACCCTGTATTACTGAGCTTAACTGTTACTGAACCACAATTGTTTTATGGCTGGCTCCGCCCCCTGAGGCAGCCATTTTGTTGCTGGGCCTTCCATGCCGTGCCAGAAATCCAAATCTGCCCACAGGCTCAAAATAGTTGGGGACCCCTGTGATACACCATTAAGTGGAAGTAAGCTCCTCCGTATACAATGAGGACCAACAGCACAACCACATAAGACGGTGGGGTGCCGTCACTGGATTTCCGGGCAGTATTTACTTTTCCTTAAAGAAGTAGGGGAACTCTAGATCAGAGCTGGGTTACTGGGGCAGGGAGATTAACTCTTTCTCCTTTCATTCCTATTTCTCCCCCCCCCCCCCCAAAAAAAAATTATCTGGAGGTCCTGAGGGTAAATGTAGAGTACACAAGAAACAACAGAACACATATGGGAGGTACAATACAGTTGTCTGTCTTTTTCCCCCTGCCAGAGCTAACAGCAATTCAGGAAGATTGCTTTCTTCCAAGAAACACCATGGGAAAGAGGGAAGAGTTTAAATATATGTCCTGGTGCCACTCATCCCAGCCCAGACAGCTTCCTCTCCCACAACTGCTTGGAAAGAAAATTAAAGACGTTTGAAGATCTAGTCATAATTGACTTGCCTAGTTACACCCTTAATAATACATAAATAGTTGTCAGATCATGCTGTGAAAACTGAAAACTGCTGCGATGACTCGTCAGGGCCTAGAAAAGTCTACTTTTAATTTCTTTAATTCGTTTGTATCTCACCTTTCTCCTCAGTGGGGTCCCAATACATCCTTCTCCTCTCCTCCATTTTGCCCTCACAACAAACCTGTAAGGTAGGCTAGGCTGAGAGAGTGTGACTGGCCCAAGGCCACCCAGTGGGCTTGCATGGCACGAGGGGGCATTCGAACCCGGGTCTCCCAGATAAAAGCCGAATACTCTTAACCACTACACCACAGTCTGTTTTTAGGAGTCTTTCCGAGTTTTGTTGTTTAGTAATCAAAATCACAACCCTAAATAACAGAGGAGAAACAAAAGACTAAAAAAACCCTGTGAGGGAAATGTCAAACTTCTGATTTTGAATTTTCAGTTTGATTTAAGAACTTTAGAATATAAGAGATGCCAATGTTGGATGAGGCCAAAGGCCCATCCAGTCCAACACTCTGTATCACACAGTGGCCAGAAATACCAGTGCCATCAGGAGGTCCACCAGTGGGGCCAGGACACTAGAAGCCCTCCCACTGTTGCCCCCCCCCAAGCACCAAGAGTACAGAGCATCACTTGCCCCAGAGCCCCTATCTATACCTTGTGGCTAATAGCCACTGATGGACCTCTGCTCCATATGCTTATCTAATCCCCTTTTGAAGCCGTCCATGCTTGTAGCCACCACCACCACTTCCTGTGGCAGTGAATTCCATGTGTTAATCACTCTTTGGGTGAAGACGTACTTCCTTTTATCCGTTCTAACCCGTCCGCTCAGCAATTTCATGGAGTGCCCACGAGTTCTTGTATTGTGACAAAGGGAGAAAAGTACCTCTTTCTCTACCTGCTCTTTCCCATGCATAATCTTATAAACCTAAATCATGTCACCCCTGTCGTCGTTTCTCCAAGCTAAAGAGCCCTAAGCGCCTTAACCTTTCCTCATAGGGAAAGTGTTCCAACCCTTTTATCATTCGAGTTGCCCTTTTCCGCACTTTTTCCAAAGCTATAATATCCTTTTCAAGGTGTGGTGATGGTTTAAGAACATAAGAACATAAGAGACGCCAATGTTGGATCAGGCCAAAGGCCCATCCAGTCCAACACTCTGTGTCACACAGTGGCCAGAAATACCAGTGCCATCAGGAGGTCCAGCAGTGGGGCCAGGACATTAGAAGCCCTCCCACTGTTGACCCCCCCCCCCAAGCACCAAGAAGACAGAGCATCACTTGCCCCAGAGCCCCTAGCTATACCTTGTGGCTAATAGCCACTGATGGACCTCTGCTCCATATGCTTATCTAATTCCCTTTTGAAGCCGTCCATGCTTGTAGCCGCCACCACTTCCTGTGGCAGTGACTTCTATGTGTTAATCACTCTTTGGGTGAAGAAGTACTTCCTTTTATCTGTTCTAACCCAACCGCTGAGCAATTTCATGGACTGCCCACGAGTTCTTGTATTGTGAGAAAGGGAGAAAAGTATCTCTTTCTCGACCTGCTCTATCCCATGTATAATCTTGTAAACCTCGATCATGTCACCCCTCAGCCGTCGTTCCTCCAAGCTAAAGAGCCCCAAGCGCTTTAACCTTTCTTCATACTTGTGAATCTGTTACTTGTTGGCAGCACTCTGTAAATCTAACTGTAGTTGTATTCTGGAGTATATTTTTACCCCACGCTAAATTCCAATGTATCTTGGGGTAGATGACTGTCTTATAACCATTCTTGTAAACTGATGTTACTTACTTGTTACTAATATGAATTATATTTTTGTGCACTATTCTGTCTGCGTTGTTTATGCAGTGTACTCTTGTTCTATTATCGTTAGTACAAGCCCACGATAAAACATAATGGCTTTATTTTTTAAAATACAGCGCAGCTTGTCTGGGATGACTATATTAAGGGTTGTAAAGATGTACTCAGATACCACAAATAATGAGCTTTGGCTGCAAATCTAGCTGGACACTGGATCTTCCGTCCAGCTCAGGGACCTCTGCGAAGGGAACTCTTAAATGCCAACGCGATCGAACACAGAGAGCAAGAGACCGTTCACGGAGTTTAACATGAAGCGGCCTCAATGAAACCAACCGAGGCCCCTCTAGAGACGACCATCCACCTTATATCAAAACTGGTGCTAAAATCACAAGCTCACACCCTCGTTCCAAAGCCCTGCTCTGAATTCCCTTCCAAAGTTCTAATCAGTCCATCGGAGTCACGCCTGAGGTAACTGGGAAATAGAGAGCTGCACCATAATAAAAATAAGGCTAAAGGTGCAAAATCAGGTAATCGCAGGGGTCAGTACACCCGGAGTGCAATGGATGAACCTCACCCTGGGAAAACCACCTTCGTGATCAGGTAAATGCAGTTGGAAAGTGTACCGAAAGTGGATTATTTGGCGCGACCGCAGTCTCAGTTAAATTTCCAAAAATCAGTAGGTACTGATTTATTTTTTTAAGAATGACTGCAAGACGAACAGATTCCCGAGACGAAGCCTGTTGGCGAAACAAGCAGAGAATTTTTGGAAAATTAACCGAGTACTAAAAAATATTTTAACCCGATTTTGCATCTTCGGCCTTATTTTTTAACACCTGCAGTAATCAAACATTAACTATAAGAGAGTCATCGCATTACAGCCTGCTCTGATGCCCTACGCAAGACTGGCACCTAGATGGTACTCTTTGTTCTTTGGCACAAAAGCCAGCTTTCTCACCTCCAGCCCGGTAAATGCCACTCTGGAAACCACACACAACTCAAACCAATGCTGAGCTTGAGTTCTGTTTGTTCCTTGAAGGACCTCTATGCCCTGTTGTTGGACCGCCATAGGAACTGACTAAACACTGTGTCAGACAGGAGGCTGGACTAGATGGACCACTGGTCTGATTCAGCAGGGCTCTTCTTATGTTCTTAGGAAGGCCTCGGCCTCTCTGCCCTGTTGTTGGCCCTCCGGAGGAAGTGGTTGGCCACTGTGTCAGACAGGATGCTGGACTAGATGGACCACTGGTCTGATCCAGCAGGGCTCTTCTCTTGTTCTTAGGAAGGCCTTGGCCTCTCTGCCCTGTTTTTGGCCCTCCAGAGGAACTGGTTGGCCTGGCCACTGTGTGAGACAGGAGGCTGGACTAGATGGATCACTGGTCTGATCCAGCAGGGCTCTTCTCTTGTTCTTAGGAAGGCCTCGGCCTCTAAGCCCTGTTGTTGGCCCTCCAGAGGAACTGGTTGGCCACTGTGAGAGACAGGATGCTGGACTACACAGGACCCTCACTGGTCTAATCCAGCAGGGCTCTTCTCTTGTTCTTAGGAAGGCCTTGGCCTTTGTGCCCTGTTGTTGGCCCTCCAGAGGAGCTGGTTGGCCACTGTGTGAGACAGGAGGCTGGACTAGATGGACCTCTGGTCTGATCCAGCAGGGCTCCTCTTATGTTCTGAGGAAGGCCTCGGCCTCTATGCCCTGTTGTTGGCCCTCCAGAGGAAGTGGTTGGCCCCTGTGTGAGACAGAATGCTGGACAAGATGGACTCTCACTGGTCTGATCCAGCAGGGCTCTTCTTATGTACCTGTCCTGTTGGCTGTTCATCTTGTGTTTTGAGTCCTGATGGTTTTGCAGTACAACCTTGCACAAGTGTAATACAGGATCCGAACCTAGTATCATGGTCAGGGCACAGGCGACCATTGTCCTCTTTCCCCAGAGCTTCCCTATTTAGCCCTGGCCAACTCATACCTGTGCATGGCCTAACTGTGCCACTGCAAATACAGCATCCTAACACTGCACAGCACTGCAGTCGAGTTGGACCTGAGTCTGCCCCAGAGCTCGATGGGGGAGGGACCCTGGGCCACTCACTCTCTTGCTCACCCTAACTCACAGGGTTGTTGTGAGGTTCAAACCATGTACACTTTCCCTCAGTTCTGTGGAAGAGGGGCAGCCTAAACATTCACTCAGGAAACAAAATGGCAGCTCTGTAGGAGCTCACCACCTGCAGGAGGAGCTCTGCTTCAGAGGGTAGCCGAGTCACCCAGCGGTAGAAGAGCAGCTAGCTTCAAGTTCGGCAACACCTTAGAGGCCAACAAGATTTGGAGGGTATGCGCTTTCCAGAGTTAAGCCATAGTTCTTATCAGAGCTGTTCTTGAAAAAGAGCAGTTTCTGCCAGAGCTCTCTCAGCCCCACCTTCCTCACAGGGTGTCTGTTGTGGGGAGGGGAAGGGAAAGGAGTTTGTAAGCCGCTCTGAGACTTCTTTGGGTAGTGAAAGGTGGGGTATAAATCCAATCTCTTCTCCTCTTCTTCTCTGGGTGAAGAAATTCCTGGAGGCGGGATTAGGGGAGGGACTTCAATATAGAGTATAATGCCATAGAAGACAGTTCCAGGTGGGTAGCCGTGTTGGTCAGAAGCAGCAGAACAAAGTCTGAGTCCAGTGGCACCTTTCAAGACCAAAGAAGTTCCATTCTGGGTATGAGCTTTCATGTGCATGCACACTTTCTCCTATTTCCAATGTATTTGAAAAAGTGTGCATCATCAACACGAAACCTCATCCCTGTTATAAACCTTTGTTGGTCTTAAAGGCGCAGGTGGACTCCACATTTGTTACAAGGCCATAGAGTTCACCTTCCAAAGCAGCCATTTCCTCCAGTAGAACTGATCTCCATACTCAGGAAACCAGTTGTAATTCTGGGAGATCTCCAGGCCCCACCTGGAGGCTGGCAACCTTAGTGAGCCCACAGCTCCTTTTTTCCACTCAGGGTTACCAAGCTGGGAAACTCCTGGAGAAGGGGGGGGGGAGGCTTGAAGAGGGGAGGGGCCTCAGACGGGCATGCCACAGTGCCCCCCTCTCCAAACAGCCTTTTCCTTTCTCCAGGGGAGACGATCTCTTTGAACTGGAGCCCGGCTGCGATTCCGGGAGATCTCCAGCCGCCACCCGGAGACTCGCAGCCCTACGCCAGCGCAGCGCCAAATAAAACCTTGTTAGCCTCTAAGGCACCGCAGAGTATTATCACCATGATTATCTCGGGTTTCTTGGCGCAAAGGAGGAAAGCCCGCGGCTCCCGTGGGCAGCTCCTCTCCACCCTGGGGACGCAACCAACAAAGCAGCCTGCAAGTCCACGAGCCGCCAGGCTCTCGCGTGCCAGCTGCAATTAAAAGAGGGCCACGAGTCAATGTTCCCTCTAAGCTGTGGAGTCTAGTGAGCAAAAATTCTACTTTGTGAGCTGCTGGCATTAAAGTTGTGAGCGAGTGATCTGGCTACTGCCTAAATTAGTTTGCTCTGGAGCCCTCCTTCCTGAGCTAAGACAAAAATGTGTGAGCCGGAGGCTAAAAAACTGTGAGCTAGCTCACACTAACTCAGCTTAGAGGGAACACTGGTCCCGACCAATGCTCCCTCTAAGCCGCGGAGTCTTGTGAGCAAGAATTCTTCCTTGCGAGCTGCTGGCATGAGAGTTGTGAGCGAGCGGGTTGGCTCCTGCGTACATTCATTTGCTCTGGAGCCATCCCTTCCGGAGCGAAGGCAAAAATGGGTGAGCCGGAGGCGGAAAATTATCTGTGAGCTGGCTCACACGTAACTCGATTTAGGGGGAACGCTGGTACCGACCTCCATGTCGGGTATCTCCAGGGATTTCCCAAGTTGGAGTTGGCAACCCTAGCCGAGTGTGGAGTAGGAACCTAGAGCTGTCGGTTGCCTCCTTCCTTCAGCCCTGGGGTGATGTTTAGAAAAATTTCCGAGAGGGGCCGGCCGGAAATCCCTGGCGGAGCCTCTGCTTGCCATGCAGAAAGTCCTGGGTTCGGTCCCCGGCATCCCCAGGTAAAAAAAGGACCAGGCGGTAGGTGATGGGAAAGACCTTTGCCTGAGATCCTGGAGGGCGGCTGCCAGTCTGAGTAGACAGGACTGACCTAGATGGACCAACAATCTGATTCAGAACAAGGCAGCTTCATGTGTGCTCTCAGGAGTTGAGGAGGGGCCATGGCTCTGTGGCAGAGCCACTACTTAGCACGCACAGGGCCGGCTCACTCACTAGGCGAACTAGGCGATCGCCTAGAGCGGGCCAGCCCTTAGGGGTGTCAGGCTGCACCCGGCCCTGTACTCTGGGAGTTTCTTGATTATTTGTGTTTTTCATTCTTCCTAAAATGCATTTATTTTTGAAAATTGGTGGACACATGGGGGGGGCGCCAGAAGGGATCCTCGCCTAGGGTGCAAAATAAGCTGGGGCCGGCCCTGACACGCACGAGGTCCCCGGTTCAATCCCCGGCATCTCCAGTTAAAAAGATCGGGCAGTGGGTGATGTGAATGACCTCCGTCTGAGACTTCGGGGAGCGGCTCCCAGTCTGACCAGACAATACTGACCTTGCCAGTGGTCTGATTCAATATAAAGCAGCTTCATATGACGACGCCTCTGGAATTATTACAATTAAGGTTGCAATTTCAAGCACCGGTAAGGTTAGCTGGGCTGGCAGCCACTTAACTGAACAGTGCCTTCAGTGCACGTGGCCAACTGAGCCTGTTTGGGTGAGCGGTGTCCTCCCTTCCCTCGTGGACTTTGCTCCCGTGGCATGTTTTGTTGTCCTAGCTGGGAAACTGTGCAAAGTGATCCTGTGGGGTGGGCGGGGATGCCTAGATGTTGAAGAATGAGTCCAGAGGCTCCAAAGGCACTGGCCTGAATTGATGGAGTGGCTTGTAGCCAGGGGCAGCAGGGATTCTTTTTCATGTTAAAAACTGGGGTGGATTTTTGCAAAATCTCTTATAGTAGAGTAGAGAGAGAGTAGACATTGGATTTATACCCCGCCCTTCACTACCCGAAGGTGTCTCAGAGCAGCTTACAGACTCCTTTCCCTTCCCTTCCCCACAACAGACACCCTGTGAGGTAGGTGGGGCTGAGAGAGCTGTGACAGAAACTGCTCTTTTTCAAGAACAGCTGTGCCAGAATTATGACTTGCCCAAGGTCATCCAGCAGCTGCAAGTGGAGGAGTGGGGAATCAAACCCGGTTCTCCCAGATTAGAGTCCACGCACATAACCACTACACCAAACTGGCTCTTATGTGCAGCATCAATTGTCGATGTCAGTTAACATTGATCCCGAAAGTGTTACTGGATATCCCCCCTACCCCCAAATTGCAAAGCTCTTGAAAGAGCCTGATTTTAAGAATATGCAACTCCTTTTTAAAACACAACGTTTGGTAAATCACGCCCCTTTTTGGTGGTTGTTGTTTATTCCGTACCTAGGAAATGCACATAGCGACAGTCTTTTCACAAGGCAGCTGTTTTGTTGATTGTTAAAATTTCTGTTGTACTGACCGTAACACATGATTTTGAGCCAGACTTAATTAAAACACTTGGTGCGCTGGTTCAGCCTGTGATTTTTAAGAGTGATCTATTTGAGGGGTTGACCCACTGTTGTGTTTTTATGCTCCCCTTTTGAGAACTGTGGGGTGTTCTCCCTCTCTCAGTCTTGTAAAGCTGCTTGGGGGGGGGATGGAAAACCATTTCTTCCACAGAAGGACCCTTCCCCCCCCCCCAAAAAAAGAACACCTTGAGCTCTGTTAGATTAAGGTGGGTAGCAGTGTTCCCTTTAAGCTGAAATAGTGTGAGCTAACTCAACGTTTTTTAGCCTCCGGCTCAAACATTTTGGTCTTACCTCGGGAAGGATGGCTTCAGAGCAAAATAATTTATGCCGTAGCCAGATCGTGGCCCCGTGTTGGTTTGAAGCAGCAGACCGACGTTTGAATCCAGTGGCACCTTTAAGACCCACAAAGCTTATACCTTGAATAAAACCTTGTGGGTCTTAAAGGTGCCACCGGACTCAAACTTTGTTCAGAGCTGTGTTAGAGATTGCCATGTGGACCGTAGAGGTCCCATGTCTAATGGCCAACGGCTATTTGAAAAGTTGCTTTGGTGGAAGTTAATTTGTTAATTTCAGGCTCCAGAGGGGTTTTTTTAGCAGTTTTGTCGGCTTGCCTTGAAGACAAATAAAAATTAATAACAGCCCCTTGCAGTTGCCAAGCGCTGTCTTTTCATCTCTGGAATCAACCTACCAGAGAGCTACAACCATAGCGGGGGGGAAGACTGAAATAAGTTCTTGGCGGATTTTTCGGGATTTGAGACTCTCGCCATAGGTCTAGCAGGATAAGGCCAGGACGTTTGTGGGATCAAGTAATCTGGGCCTGTTGTGAGATGTGCCTCCTGCTCACCCAGATCCTGCTCTCTGCCTTCTGTCCCAGGGCCGATAAGCCGGAGAGATGAACGTGGGCACGGCACACAGCGAAGTGAACCCCAACACCCGGGTCATGAACAGCCGCGGCATCTGGCTCTCATACGTCCTGGGGATCGGCCTCCTGCACATCGTCCTCCTCAGCATCCCTTTCTTCAGTGTTCCCGTCGCGTGGACCTTAACCAACGTCATTCACAACTTGGTGAGTGCCCTGCCTGCCGACACTGCTGTGGGCTCGCGCTGGGGGGCGAGGGGCGAGGGGAGGTGGCGTGCCTAGCAAACGGTTTGGTCGGCTGAAGCACCAGCTCTTCAGTCCGGTCAGAATGAAAGACGTATTTTTATCTTCAGGAAGTTAGCCCCACTTGGCAGATCCCAGAAAGCTAAGCTGGGTTGGCACTTGTTGGTACTTGGATGGAAGGCCACCAAGGAAGTCCAGGGTTGCTATGCAGAGGAAGGCAATGGCGGACCACCTCTGTATGTTTTTGGCCCTGACCTGGATAGCCTGGGGTAGCCTGATCTCATCAGATCTCGGAAGCTAAGCAGGGTCGGCCTTAGTTAGTACTTGGATGGGAGGCCACCAAGGAAGTCCATGGTTGCTGTGCAGAGGCAGGCAGTGGCGAAACCCCTCTGTTTGGATCTTGCCGTGAAAACCCTACGGGGTTCGCCATAACTTGGCTGCAACTTGACAGCACCTTCTACCACTAATATGGAAGCATTGGCCCTTTGTAGAAGAAGAAGCGGGGTGGTCGTTGTTGTTGTTATGTGGGCTACACTGTGCCACCTTAAGAACATAAGAGAAGCCAATGTTGGATCAGGCCAGTGGCCCATCCAGTCCAATACTCTGTGTCACAAAGTGGCCGAAAATACCAGGTTCCATCAGGAGGTCCAGCAGTGGGGTCAGAACTCCAAAAGCCCTCCCATAGCTGCCGCCCCCCAAGCACCAAGAATACAGAACATCACTTGCCCCAGACATAAGAACATAAGAGAAGCCAATGTTGGATCAGGCCCGTGGCCCATCTAGTCCAACACTCTGTCACACAGTGGCGAAAAATACCAGGTGCCATCAGGAACCATCCAGTCCAACACTCTGTGTCACACAGTGGCCAGAAATACCAGTGCCATCAGGAGGTCCAGCAGTGGGGCCAGGACATTAGAAGCCCTCCCACTGTTGATCCCCCCAAGCACCAAGAAGACAGAGCATCACTTGCCCCTGAGCCCCTATCTATACCTTGTGGCTAATATCCACTGATGGACCTCTGCTCCATATGCTTATCTAATTCCCTTTTGAAGCCGTCCATGCTTGTAGCCGCCACCACTTCCTGTGGCAGTGAATTCTCTGTGTTAATCACTCTCTGGGTGAAGGACTTCCTTTTATCCGTTCTAACCCGACTGCTCAGCAATTTCATGGAGTGCCCGCAAGTTCTTGTCTTGTGAGAAAGGGAGAAAAGGACTTCTTTCTCAACCTGCTCTATCCCATGCATAATCTTATAAACCTCAATCATGTCACCCCTCAGCCGTCGTTTCTCCAAGCTAAAGAGCCCTAAGCGCTTTAACCTTTCTTCATAGGGAAAGTCAGCAGTCATTT
>NW_015162039.1:182417-182581 GCF_001447785.1 Gekko japonicus
AACTTATTTGCATATGCCACACCCCCTGGCATCACCGGAAGTGTGTCAGAAGGCAACACCCACCGCTCAGGCTCCACTGGACTGTTTTGGATGGCTAGCTATCGGGGGGGGGGGACGTGCAGATCTGTCCTCGCAGAGGAGGGAGAGCTTGTACCGGAATAAAA
>NW_015162039.1:183829-184030 GCF_001447785.1 Gekko japonicus
ACCAAGAATACAGAGCGTCACTTGACCCAGACTGAGAGTTCCTATCTATCCCTTGTGGCTAATATCCACTGATGGACCTCTGCTCCATATGCTTATCTAATTCCCTTTTGAAGCCGTCCATGCTTGTAGCCGCCACCACTTCCTGTGGCAGTGAATTCTCTGTGTTAATCACTCTCTGGGTGAAGGACTTCCTTTTATCCG
>NW_015162039.1:184281-187364 GCF_001447785.1 Gekko japonicus
AACTCATTAGCATAACTTATTTGCATATGCCACACCCCCTGGCATCACCGGAAGTGTGTCAGAAGGCAACACCCACCGCTCAGGCTCCACTGGACTGTTTTGGATGGCTAGCTATCGGGGGGGGGGGACGTGCAGATCTGTCCCCGCAGAGGAGGGAGAGCTTGTACCGGAATAAAGGTGTACAGATCTGTCCTCGCAGAGGAGGGAGAGCTTGTACCTGAATAAAACTTGGTCTTAAAGGTGCCACTGGACTGTTTTGGACTGGGGGGGGCAAGGGGGAGCTCTGCAACTTTCCTGGCTGCTTCTTGCGCTGACTGAGGGCTGCTGGGAGCAGGGGGTGGGGCTTGTTGCATGTGCCCACCCCCTGGGCACTTTACTGCCGGAGCGCCGCTCCTGTGCGCTCCTGCAGGAAATGACCCCTAGGGAAAGTGTTCCAACCCTTTTATCATTCTAGTTGCCCTTTTCTGCACTTTTCCCAATCCTATAATATCCATTCTGAGGTGTGGTGACCAGAACTGTACACAGTACTCCAAATGAGGTTACACCATCGATTCATACAGGGGCATCGTGATACTGGCTGATTTGTTTTCAATTCTGTTCCTAATAATCCCGAGCATAGCTTTGGCCTTTTTTGTTGCAGCTGCACACTGTCTAGACATTTTCATTGAGTTATCTACTACGACTCCAAGATCTCTCTCTTGGTCAATCTCTGCCAGTTCAGATCCCATCCATCACCTTCCCTCCCAAATCATCTTGTAGAAGGAATCCAAACGGTTTAGTCGCTGTCATATTTAGGAACCTTTGACCCACGTTTCTTGATTTTATTTCAACTGTCATCTTTAGAATATAAGCGGTTCCTTTGTCCTGTCAGAGTAAAGATCCTTCTAGACTGACCCTGTTTGTGGACAGCGGTTCTCTGGTCTCGTGCAGAGAATGTTTCCGCATGAGATAAAGGTAAAGGTTCCCTTGCTCGAAAGCCAGTCGAATCCGACTCTAGGGTTTCGGTGCTCATCTCCGTTTCAAAGCCGAAGAGCCAGCGCTGTCTGAAGACGTTTCTGTGGTCATGTGGCCGGCATGACTAAACACCAAGGTGCATCTTTAGAATATAAGCGGTTCCTTTGTCCTGTCAGAGTAAAGATCCTTCTAGACTGATTTCAACTGTCATCTTTAGAATATAAGCGGTTCCTATGTCCTGTCAGAGTAAAGATCCTTCTAGACTGATTTCAGTTGTCACCTTTAGAATATAAGCGGTTCCTTTGTCCTGTCAGAGTAAAGATCCTTCTAGACTGATTTCAATTGTCATCTTTAGAATATAAGCGGTTCCTTTGTCCTGTCAGAGTAAAGATCCTTCTAGACTGATTTCAATTGTCATCTTTAGAATATAAGCGGTTCCTTTGTCCTGTCAGAGTAAAGATCCTTCTAGACTGATTTCAGTTGTCACCTTTAGAATATAAGCGGTTCCTTTGTCCTGTCAGAGTAAAGATCCTTCTAGGCTGACCCTGTTTGTGGACAGCGGTTCTCTGGTCTCGTGCAGAGAATGTTTCCGCATGGGATAGGAGCCGTTAAATGGAGATTCCCAAGACTGGAATTGGGATCTTTGGCCAGCAGAGATCGTTCTGTCATTGTGCTTTGTCCCCTTCCAATTAATTAATTAATTTTATTTATTTATTGAGACTTTTATCTCGCCCCACCCCCGTGAGCGGGCTCAGCGCGGCTCACAACATCGCCTGGCAATAAAACCCTACAATTAATTAAATAAAATGGCTCATTCAAACGCCAACTCAGACAATTTAAAATTTAGTCCACAATTTAAACATCTACTGGCAGCTCAGCAGATAGCCCCTCCTTCTTTCAGCGTCTGCAGGGCTCATGCCAGGGAGGGTGAGCTGGGCTCTGGTTGGACAGATCAGTCACTCCAGGTGCCCAAGATGTAAATAAGATGACGGTCTTCTCTGTGTTTGTGTGTGTGTAAAGTGCCATCGTCACAGCCGACTTATGGCGACTCATGCGGATTCCAAGGCAAGAGACATTTCAGAGAATCACAGAGTTGGAATGGGTTCCTAGAGGCCATCTCCTGCCAAATGCAGGACCAGCCTAGAGCAGGGGTGGCCAGACTTGCTTAACGTAAGAGTCACACAGAACAAACATCAGATGTTTGAGAGCCGAATGACGTGAACAAATACGACAGAGATTTTTTTTATTGGAAAATACGCAGATCTGCTTTTTATTAACGTGAAATGAGACTGCCCAAAATAAAAGGGGTAAGAATAGATATTGATAATGATATTTATTTGTCCAATTATATTGGGGGGGGGCCTTTGAGAATGCATTTAAAGTTAAAGTTGCTTTTTTTCTCTCTGCCCCCCCCGCCCCAAGCCTGCCCAGGAAGGGAAACACCGGCTGGGGAAGGGAAGGCCAATTGGGAAGGCACGCCCCCCCCTTCGCTTCCCCAGCTGCCCTGCCGGGAGCAGCACAATATGTGTCGAAAAGCCACGTGCAGCTCCTGAGCCACAGTTTGGCCAGCCCTGGCCCAGAGCATCCCTGACAAGGGTTTTTCCAGCCGCTGGTTCAAGACTGCCAGGGAGGGGGAGCTCACCACCTCCCTAGGCGGCCGATTCCACTCTTGCACCTCTTACTGTAACAAAGTTCTTCCTAATATCCAGCCAGTACCTTCCCCACCCTTTACTTAGACCCATTATTGCGAGTCCTCTCCTCTGCTGCCCACAGAAACAGCTCCCTGCCCTCCTCTAAGTGACAGCCCCTCAAATACTTCAAGAGAGCAATCATGTCCCCCCCCAACCTCCTCTTCTCCAGACTGAACCTTCCTAAGTCCCTCAGCCTTTCCTCCTAGGGCTTCTTGGTCTCCAGGCCCCCGATCATCCTTGTCGCTCTCCTCTGCACCCGCTCCATTCTGTCCACATCCTTTTTGAAGGGACAGCCCTTCAAATACTTCAAGAGAGCCATCATGTCCCCCCTTAACCTCCTCTTCTCCAGACCGAACATTCCCAAGTCCTCCAGCCTTTCCTCGCAGGGCTTCTCGGTCTCCAGGCCCCCGATCATCCTTGTCGCTCTCCTCTGCACCC
>NW_015162039.1:187469-187779 GCF_001447785.1 Gekko japonicus
GCCTTTCCTCCTAGGGCTTCTCGGGCTCCAGGCCCCCGATCATCCTTGTCGCTCTCCTCCGCACCCGCTCCGTCCTGTCCACATCCTTTTGGAACGGAGGCCCTCCAGAACTGCACACAAGACTCCAGGTGGTGCGGCCTGACCAATGCAGTGTACAGCGAGACTATGACAAATTGCGATTTGGATGCTATGCCTCTGATACACCCCAAGATCGCATTGGCCTTTTTTGTCGCTGCATCACACAGAGGTGGTTTGCCGTCGCCTGCCTCTGCGTAGAAACCCTAGCTTTCCTTTGTGGTCTCTCACCCAA
>NW_015162039.1:187852-187960 GCF_001447785.1 Gekko japonicus
TTAATGAGGCATGGCCGCCACCACAATAAACAGGATGCAACTGCGGAGCTGGTATATCATTTGAAAACACTTGAGGCGTACTGCAGATTGTTTGCAGGCATCGGAGTT
>NW_015162039.1:188155-188423 GCF_001447785.1 Gekko japonicus
GATGTTGTTTATAATGCTTATTAAGTGTTGCTTTTAAAGGGCTGGATTTATGGCTTCTACCACAGTAGGCATCTTTGGGTAACTTTGGACCTGTGACAACGCCTCAGTTCTGTGATAAATTACCCTTGCCGAACATCAGTGCTGATCTGTGGGATTAAGGCGCTGATGCGTGACACAGATAGTTTGCCCGCTTCTATTGGAACTCACTAATTACTAGCAGCTACACTGGAGGAGAAGAAGATTGGATTTATACCCCGCCCTTCACTAC
>NW_015162039.1:189636-199450 GCF_001447785.1 Gekko japonicus
CAATATGGGTGCTACCGCGGGAGGTGCCGGGCGGGTAGATACTTCCCCGCAACCTGAAGCTCCAGGAGTTAACGGAGGCGGGAACACTAAGGGTAGAACACTGAGATTGGGAACACACGTGGGACGAGGGGAGCAGATTAGGGAACTAGGTTGATGGGGAGCACATGGAGAAGGGTGATGAATGTAACACTGCAATAAAAAGAAAGAAACAGAAACACCGGGGAGGAATCCGGCAAATCGTGGCGACCCAGAGAGAGAACGTGCGCGAGAGAGACGATTTGGCTGGGAACGGTAGCTGACGTGTGGCGCAAACACTCAGCACGTTCAATTTCTGAGGTGTCTGTTTCTGAGTCCGTACGAGTCTCACCACGGCTACGGGATATTCAGAGCCAGGGAGTGACTCCAATCGTGACAGTGTAGTTAAAAAAACAAACAAACAATAAAAAGGAGCACCTGTAGCTTTAATAATTAGATGCTTTCAGTGGCTGCTGCTAGGCAACCACAACAGTTTAACCAGCACTCCAGGCTTGGTTTCTGTCAGTAGAAGGCAGGGGGAGGATAAGAGCCCTCCATACAGGAGCCATCAACAACTGAACATGGGTTCTCATGATTAGCCAATTACCACATTTTTGAGTGCAGGAGATAAGGATAGTGTTAGAAGGGAGGCCCAATTACGGACATCCGCGAGCCAGAACAGGCATGCTAATATTCACATTGACCCTTGGAGGGAAATCAGGGTGCTTTGCCTCACACATACATACATGACACATGGGCAGGAGGGTTCAGAAGTGAGTGGGCAGGAAAGGACACACGGATGGGCTACTGGGGCTCAAGGTTTCTCCTCGGGACCCCGAAAACTGGAACTGACCCAGTGTAATACTGAATACATATATTGTTCTTTTTTCCAAGGGCATGTATGTCTTCTTGCATGCGGTAAAAGGAACCCCTTTTGAAACGCCAGACCAAGGCAAAGCTCGGCTGCTGACACACTGGGAACAGCTAGACTACGGCGTGCAGTTTACGTCTTCACGAAAATTCTTCACGATCTCTCCAATAATTTTGTAAGTTTTATTTGAAAGTCTGCCATGGTACTACTTGCCAAAAAAGCGGGTTTTTTGAACTGTAACGTTTGATGCAACTAATCAGGGTTCTGCAGGACATTATATGGAACATACTGATTACGTTTTACAGTAATTGCTTTGCCAGTTGTGAGATGGGGCTGTCACGGCTCAAGTGGGGTGTCGCCTGACGCTGCCACCACTCTGGTTCCAGGCTCCTCTGAGAAGGCCCAGAGCATCCTCCCAGGCCTTTAGACCTCCCTTTTAGATAAAATGAGCGTGAGGACCAGGCAGAGTGAACAATGAAAAGTATAAGTCCCCTTTCTCTGTGATTGGCTAATTTTGGCTCCAAAACCTCTATGGGGCTTCTGGGAGTTGTAGGCCTGGCCTCCTCTCAGTGCTACACAGGCTCCCTGGGCCTGCTAGGCCCTACTGGCACAGCTCAGATCATGACAGGGGCACTTAGAGTAAAGAGGTAGCTGGCTAGTTTTATGGCATCCTGGAACTTCTGCTTTTCTTGCTTCTCGGCAGTTGAGAAGGAGAGTCTTGTTCTTGCTCTGAACCTAAGCAGTGGCATAAATGAAGATTAAGTTAGATTTCCTCTGCCATCAATTTGCTGGGTTGAACTAGTGCAGAATCGCCCAACAGACTCTAAAGCTGAGTCAGATTTCCCCATAGGCTCGTTAAAGCAAATTTCTAAGGCTCTCAAGTAGTAAAGATGCAGCCTTGGCTTCCCACGGGGTATCAACATTCAGACTTTGAAACAAGCAAAACAACACTCTATAACAGGGGTCTCCAACACTGTGCCCACGGGCACCATGGCGCCCACCAAGGGCGGGGCCAGGTAGGGCATTTGCCCAGCAAGGTTTCTGATTGGCCGCTGGAGATTTGATTGGCTATGAAGATTTTTTTTAAATGTTGCTGAACTAACAGCCCACACTTTATTTACACGTGAAGAATCTAGGAGAATGCCTCCATTCATTAGGTGTTTTCTCAGAAGCGGTTCTTTGACACAGGGGAGTGGTGGCAGTGTTTTAGTTCAGATAAAGCAGTGGTCCCCAACATGGTGCCTGAGAGCAATATAGCGCCCACCAACACCTTTCTTGACACCCACTAAATGCTTTTAGAAAGTAGGTGGGGCTTTTGCCCAGCAAGGCTTCTGATTGGTCACTGCAGATTTGATTGGCTGTGCCGATTATTAAAAATCTTGCTCTGGCAGCAGCTGCCACCACAGCACCAGTCTGAATGTTGCCTCCATGTAAGCCGCCCTGAGCCCGCATTGCGGGGAGGGCGGGGTATAAATTGAATTAATTAAATAAATAAATAAATCTTCACTGTGTGACTGAAGGTAAGCTGCGGCGGCCATTTTGTTGCCGGCTTCACCTCCTGAGGCAGCCATTTTGTGCCCCCCCTCCCAGTTTTAAGAATTCCAAAGGTGCCTGCAAGCTTAAAAAAGGTTGGGGACCCCTGCCCTAGAATGTGGAACAGGACACCTTAAATATGGTGAGGAACGCAGACATTTGTTACCAGCAGTGTTCCCTCTAAGCTGAGTTAGTGTGAGCTCACCATTTTTTAGTCTCTGGCTCACACCTTTTTGTCTCAGCTCAGGAAGGAGGGCTCCAGAGCAAACTAGTTTATGCAGTAGCCAAATTGCTCGCTCACAACTTTAATGCCAGTAGCTCACAAAGTAGAATTTTTGCTCACAAAACTCCACAGCTTAGAGGGAACATTGGTTACCAGTAGCTCTTAATAATGAAATGAAACACAAAAGGGGAAAATCATAATGCTCCTAGAAATATTGGTTACTTCCTCTGTTTGTCAAAGGGGGCGGGGAATGAGAAATGGGCTTGTTAACCTCCAAAGCCCCTCAGAGTTGTATTTACCCTCTGAAGCCCGGAAACAAACCCTGAAATTCCCAGTAGCTTTTGAGGAAGCGTTTTGCGGCAAGAGGAGCCATCATGCAAGGTGACAGCAGATGTGTGCTGTGTCAGCATTGGGCAGACCAAAAGGAGTCTGTGTCAGGTTCTCCAGGGAGCCAGTGTGGTGTCGCGGTGAAGTGCGCGGACTCTCATCTGGGAGAACCGGGTTTGATTCCCCATTCCTCCACTTGCACCTGCTGGATGACCTTGGGCAAGCCGTAGTTCTGCCAGAGCTGTCCTTGAAAAAAGAGCAGTTTCTGCCAGAGCTCTCTCAGCCCCCACCTACCTCACAGGGTGTGTGTTGTGGGGAGGGGAAGGGAGAGGAGTTTGTAAGCCGCTCGGAGACTCCCTTGGGTAGTGAAGGGTGGGGTATAAATCCAATCTCTTCTTCTTCTTCTTTTACCTCACAGGGTGTCTGTTGTGGGGAGGGGGAGGGAAAGGAGTTTGTAAGCCGCTCTGAGACTCCCTTGGGTAGTGAAGGGCGGGGTATAAATCCAATCTCTTCTTCTTTCCCCTGTTCCTCATTCTGAATCACTTGAATCAGGAGACGTCATCAGGATCCCTGCTTTCCCTCACAGTTCCTAAGCACCGCATTCATCTTCTCTTGGCTCCGGTGCTTATAGAAGGCATCATCTTCCTTTTCTTCTGGAATAGAACCATAGAGTTGGAAGGGACCTCCAGGGTCATCAAGTCCAACCCCCTGCGCAGTGCAGGAAATTCACAAAAACACCCCCATGCCCAGAAGATGTCGAAAAACCTTCTAGGATCTCCCAACCAAACCTGCCTGGAGAAAAATGGCTTCCTGACCCCAAAGTGGCTATTGGCATTTCCCTGGGCGTGTGAGAAAGGGCCACGAGAACTAAGCACTGAGGCAACCCTAACCCTGCCCTCCCTCTCATTATCTGCCCAAGTCCACAGAATCAGCACTGCTGTCCGATGGCCATCTAGCCTCCGTTTGAAAACCTCCAAAGAAGGAGAGCCCGCCACCTCCCGAGGAAGCCTGAATCACCGTAGCAGGCTTTCGAGAGGAGACATCATCGGGATCACTGCTTTTCCTCACAGTTCCCAAGCACTGCATTCATCATCTCTCGTCTGCGGTGCTTATAGAAAGCATCGTCTTCCTTTTCTTCCCCCCGGACTCTGAACTCTCAGGACGTAACTGCATGAGAGCAGTTACCTCAGTTCTGCCCTGGGTGTTGACAGGCACTTGCTGGGCGTTCCCATTAACACCTTAGATTTACAGGCACTTAGAGGAGGTGGATTTGGATCGGGGCCACGGTGCGCAGGGAGAGGCAACTTGAACTTCCCCCTCGTGCTCTTTTCCTAGCCTGAAATGTTGGGGGGGGGGAGGCTGCTCACCCCTAAACCTCGGGGCTTAGGTCATAATCCCTTCTTCATGGACCTCAGCACGTCCGGACGGGTAGTGTCGCCCCACAACTGACCCCTGTATTAGCTGTCAACCACCTCTCCTTTCTTAGTTCTGTACTGTGTGTGTGAACGCTTGGTTTTATGCAGGGCTTTTTTTTGTAGAAAAAGCCAAGCAGGAACTCATTAGCATAATAGGCCACACCCAATGGCAGAAATTCATTAGCCTATTAGGCCACACCCCCATGTTGCCACACCCATCTCTTGCTTCTTATTCTGTTTACTTTGTTGTCAAAACCCTGGGCTTTTTTTGTAACGGGAACTCCTTTGCATGTTAGGCCACACACCCCTCATGTAGCCAATCCTAATGAGTTTCTGCTCTTAGGTGTGGCCTATTATGCGAACGAGTTCCTGCTGGGCGTGGCCAACTCAGGAGCCAGCCGGAACTCCATTCCTGTGCGTTCCTGCCCAAAAATAGCCCTGGTTTTATGTTCGTATGTTTAAGAATCCTTCAGTAAAGAAATCAGTGCTTTAGTAATCTAGCCTCTGCGTCTGTTTCTGGGACTGGGAAATCAGACTCCCGTATATACACCGGTTCTGATCCTATATTTAATGCCTGTTGCCATTTAATACTCATAATTCCCCACATTTTTAAAATAAATTAAGGCAATTTGGCTAACAAGTTCAGCACGCAGCTACTCTTTTGGTGAATACAACTCAGCATCTATTTGTGACAGCGGCATCCGACTGCCCAGTCGGGGAAACGTGTGTGTACCAATGGCATGTGTGTAAGTTTCCTCATTCAGGCAAATAGCAATTAATTGGGGCCTTTTCCAGTTGGGGAAAACAGCGCTGGGGGGTGCATAACCCTCCTCTCCCTGTGGTTCTGACCTGTGGACCACCCCTCACCCCCCCCCCCGGTGTAGCCTGGCCCCCAGTGTTGAACCAGAAATTTCTACCACATTTGCTTGACAGGCTCTGGAATCAGCATATTGTGTAGTTAGGCTGTCAATTGTTGTTGGAAAACTTGGGCTCACTAGGTTGGCGGGAAGAGCTCAGGTGAAGGGAGGGGCTGTGGCTCAGCGGAAGAGCCTCTGCTTGGCGTGCAGAAGGTCCCAGGTTCAATCCCCGGCATCTCCAGCTAAAAGGTTCGGGTAGGAGGCGGTGTGAAAGACCTGTGCCCGAGGCCCTGGAGAACGTCTGCCAGGAACAGTCGACAAGATTGACCTTTAGGCACCAGTGGTCTGATTTAGTATGAAACAGCGTCAACCGCGAGGGTGTTCACTCAGAGACAAGAATGCCGCTGCTGCTAATAGATGTTGAGTCGTATTCAACAAAAGAGCAGCTGTGCACTGAACAAAAAGTCCACTTTCTTGGAAAGTTGCTGTGATTTTTATAAGGAGGAATGTTTTGTAAAGTTGACGTCCCTTGGGGATGGATTTCTCATGAAGCTGCCTTATACTGAATCAGACCTTGGGTCCATCAAGGTCAGTATTGCCTACTCAGACTGGCAGCGGCTCTTCAGGGACTCAGGCAGAGGTTTTTCACATCACCTGGTGCCCAGTCTTTTTAACTGGAGATGGAGGGGATTGAACCTGGGACCTCCTGCATGCCAAGAAGTTGCTCTACTACTGAATCAGACCCTGGGTCCATCAGAGTCAGTATTATCTACTCAGACTGGCAGCAGCTTTCCGGGGTCTCAGGCAGAGGTCTTTTGCATCACCTGGTACCCGGTCCTTTTAACTGGAGACGCCGGGGATTGAACCTGGGACCTTCTGCATGCCAAGCAGATGCTCTACTACCGAGCCACAGCGGCTCCTCCTGAACCATTCCTCTGTTAATGGCTTACTTGGTGATCCCTTGACCTGAACTCCCATCCTAGCTTTCTGTATTCATTCTGCCTTTCTGTTCCCGCAGGTATTTCCTGGCAAGCTTCTACACCAAATATGACTCGACGCACTTCATCCTGAACACGGCTTCGCTCTTGAGCGTGCTTATCCCCAAGCTGCCGCAGTTGCACGGCGTCAGGCTCTTTGGCATCAACAAATATTAAGGGAGGAAGATCTCACACGGAAGTGAATCTGACCCAGGCTTGGCACGGCCACTGTTTGCCTTGGAAGAAGACACCCATTCACGGCGTCCACTCGTCTAGTAACCTGCAAGGGGACTTCCTTCTCCGAAGGTGTCAATGCTATCCTTTGAGAGCTGCGTGGGAGAGAAACGGGCCTTCTGGAGACAAGCCCACTTTGGAGTGTGGGCTTTCTGTGAGGAGCTGGGCGGGCCCAGCTCCACTGTGCTGGTGGCATTGACCAGATATATATATATATATATACCCAGCTACCTTAAGCGATTTGCAGAAAGGGGCATGAATAATGTGACGGAGACAAACGGTAGTCCCCCATGGCACTGCCGTCTGCATTTGTGATAACGGGAAACACCCCAGTTCTCTGTTTAAGAGACTGGTATGATCTAAATGTTGTACAGTAGCCAGTTATTGTTTCTTGGGTGTGTGTTTTGTGTGACTCAGTGATATAATGGCTCGAAATGCCTTATTTATTCTCATGACCTTGTAACCCCAGTTTCCCCATCTTGAGGTGTCAAACCTCAGGAGACTGGGGCATCAGCTTCCGGGCCTTTCTTCCATAGAAAAACCGATATATTTCTGGCTCATTTTGCAGACCTAGCCGATTAGTCTGAAAACATTGAGAGTACCTACAAATGATAACTTTTATGTTTTCAAAGCAAAAGGGGGTTTCTTTCTGTCCTAGAGCTGGGCTTTGTAAAGCCCGTTTGGGAGAAAGTGAGGTTTCAGCTTCAGAAACCGGGGACAACTGCTGGCTAACCTGACTGCCTTTCTCTACTTAGTTGGCTGACAAAATACCTAGTATTTCTGTGAGTTAGAAACGTCGTTTTTTTGGGAAATGTGTTCCATTGCTGTGCTTAGAATTTTTGAGTGATAGGAGGCTCTAGTACCAAGCAGGTTGCCCTGTGTAGTCGCATCCTAAGAATAATAAATCTAATAAGTTTATGGCGCAGTCCAAAATAGATTTACACCCTCCTAAATCCATGGAAGCCAATGGGCTCAGAAAGGTGTAACTTTGCTTATTATGTTGACAATCTCTTATCTCCCCCCACCGTCTCTTGCATTATATCTGGAGTGGTGAACTTTTATGCATTCCCTTAACTCCCTTCTTAAGAGATGAGCTGGGTTGGTGGGAGATTTGGTTTTGAAAAAGCTGGAAATTGCTTTGCCCTACGAAGAGTCCTGGTTTGAGAGCTAGGTACTGCAATTGTAGTGAGTGTGAGAAAAGTTGGTGTGACAAGGAGGCTGTGTGGGAACCAGTTGTTTTGCCCAACCACAGAAAGAGGCACGTGCTTTCTTCTCTTGGGAGAAAAGTGTATCTGACATGCTTCGAACTGGAACAAGGAAACCTGAGATTCTCTGCCCACGGTCAATTTGGAATTCAAACCGGTATTGATGTGTGTACTCAAAGTAATAATTGGCCCCTTTCGAGAAACAATGCTTTTGTTTGTTATCCTAGCTCGGGGTGGGGGAGAGAATGTCTTTTTGAACAATGTCAGTGTTTTTGTATTAATAAAATGAATGACTTTGAGACTGGGAAATTGTGTCAATATAGTCCTTTGTTAAGTGAAGTCCACTGTACCAAAATTGGCTATATGCACTAACAGATGGTTCTGCAAATAGAATTATTGGCTGCATTGTTTGAAAGACTACATAAATGCATGTTTAGTAAAGCCCTTTCAGAAAACTGTGGAAGTTGTTCATACAGAAGGCTTCCCCCCCCACACACTCTGACATTTTCTCCCCTAAATCTAGTGTGTGGTTTATTCGATTTTTTAAAATGGCCTTGATAAGCCTATGATTAATTTGTTTTTACAAGGAATGAATGAAACCTTCGCTTCACAGCAGAATAGCAGTATTTAACCTTTGCCCGTAGAGGTAACTCGGGCAGTTTCAGCTTCTCTGTCACTCTCTGTGATTTCTCTCACTTGTGAAATCCATATCTCTGCCAAGGTATTTTATTTACCTTTAATAATGGAATGCAGATTTAAGGTCCTTACTAATAACTATGACTACTGAGCCCAAGGTTGGCTGATCACATTCTTAATTTAATTACTGTATTTCAAAATCCACCTCACATGTCTTGAGAAACCTGCATAAGGGTCAAGAACCGGATATGGAACAACTGATTGGTTTAGCATAGGAAAAGGAGTATGACGAGGATGTATATTGTCACCTTGCTTATTTAATATATATGCAGAGTACATCATGCGAAACGCTGGCCTGGATGAATCACAAGCGGGAATTAAGATCGCTGGATGGCTCTGCGGGATCCAAGGCCCCCTGGCGGTTGGTTGGATGAGCTGGTGGAGGACTGGCATGCCCGGCTCTCCTCGGCCATCGACGTGATCGCTCCCAGGCGCCCTCTCCGTACTCGTGTGAGGCGAGCGCCTTGGTATACCCAGGAGTTGCGCGAGCTGAAGCGGGAGCTGAGACAGCTAGAGAGACGGTGGAGCCGAACTCGTGATGAAGCATCTAGAGCATCTTATAGGACGTTTATGAAGGCCTATGAGATGGCAGTCAAAGCCGCAAAGAGGGAGTTCTATGCGGCCTCGATTGCGTCTGCTAGCTCACGCCCGGCCCAATTATTTAGTACAATTTGGTCCTTGTCTACTCTGCCACATGGCAGACAAAATGTTAGGGAATTGGAGATAGGCTGCGAGGCATTTGCGAGCTTTTTTGCAGATAAAGTCTCGATGCTCCGTCGTGACCTCCCCGCCACGCTTGAAACAGTGAGTGAACTTGAGGCCCCTTGCACGTCTTTGGAGCTGGGTTTAGCATGTTTTAACTGACTCAGTCTGGAGGAAGTTGACAGATTACTCACAGCTGTGCGCCCAACCACGTGCGACCTTGATCCGTGCCCCTCTTGGCTTATTAAAGCTGGCCGCGAGGGGTTTCGAGGTGCCTTGCAGGAGATTATCAATCTGTCCCTTATGCAGGGACAATTCCCCAAGGCACTCAAGGAAGCGATGGTCCGTCCTCTCTTGAAAAAGCCATCTTTCGACCCGGCCGAATTGGCTAACTACCGGCCGGTGTCTAACTTGCCCTATTTGGGCAAGCTTATCGAGAGGGCGGTGGCGTTACAGCTTCAGAGTTTTCTGGAGGATGCTTCCATCCTCGATCCCTACCAGTCCGGCTTTCGCCCTGGTCATGGGACGGAGACTGTGCTGGTCGCCTTGACTGACGATCTCCGTAGGCATCTGGATCGAGGTGGTGTGGCGGCTCTGGTGTTGTTAGATCTATCGGCCGCATTCGATACGGTCGACCACCAGTTGCTGACCCACCGCCTCGCCGACGTGGGGATTCAGGGGCTAGCCTTGCAATGGTTTTCCTCTTTTCTCCAGGGTCGGGGACAAAGGGTGGCGATAGGGGATCAGCGGTCCCGGAGG
>NW_015162039.1:200545-206113 GCF_001447785.1 Gekko japonicus
TGACACTGTCTAACCATCTCATCCTTTGCCGTCCCCGTCTTCTTTGACCTTCAATCTTTCCCAGCATCAGGGTTTTCTCCAGTGAGTGCAAACATGTCTTTCAAATGCCGGGAAAGATGCCTGGCTTTAAAGTTTGATGCGAACGTATCAAGCAAGCTAGTACTGTGAAAGGGTCATTATGGCTCCTGATTCTGCCACTTTCTCCAGATACTTGGTGACATATCTCTGCAGGTCTGCTATTGGTTCACTGACTTCAGCCTTTGAGAAGTTCCTGGTGGTGATGCACTGTGCTAAAACTGATGCTGCTTTTGGAAGAGCAGTTCTTCAGAGCCTGTTTCTTCAAGACGACCTGCAGATAACATCAGGTACATGGCTCCCTAGTCATCAAATCACCGCAGACTGTGACTGCAGCCATGAAATTAAAAGACGCCTGCTCCTTGGGAGGAAAGCGATGGCGAACCTAAACAGCATGATAAAAAGTAGAGACATCACCCTGCCAACAAAAGTCCGCATGGTCAAAGCAATGGTATTCCCAGTAGTCATGTATGGCTGCGAGAGTTGGACTATAAGGAAGGCCGAGCACCGAAGAATAGATTATTTTGAACTATGGTGCTGGAGAAGACTCTTGAGAGTCCCTTGGACTGCAAGGAGATCAAATCAGTCAATCCTCAAAGAAATCAACCCTGACTGTTCCCTGGAAGGCCAGATAATGAAACTGAAGCTTAAATACTTTGGCCACCCAATGAGAAGGGAGCACTCACTGGAGAAGACCCTGATGCTGGGAAAGATTGAAGGTCAAAGAAGATGGGGACGGCAAAGGATGAGATGGTTAGACAGTGTCATAGATGCAACGAACATGAAGTTGAGCAAACTTCAGAGGACGGCGGAAGACCGGAAGGCCTGGCGGGATCTGGTCCATGGGGTCGCGAAGAGTCGGACTCGATTGTGCGACTGAATAACAAAATTTCAAAATCAGTGGCACCTTTATGACCAACAAAGTTTTATTCAAGATATAAGCTTTCACGTTCACGCACACTTCTTCAGATGCAACGAAATTGAAGTTACCAGTCATTGTATCTGAAGACGTGTGCGTGAACACGAATGCTTTTACCATGAATAAAACTTTGTTGGTCTTAAAGGTGCCACTGGACTCAAACTTTGTTCTGTTGCTTCGGACTGACACGGCTACCCACCTGATTCTATATTTCAAAATGTTCATCGCCCAGTCAGGGGTTGGTACCATGATTACCTCTCGGAATGTATGATTTGTTTTCCTTTCTTCCCTGCCAGGAATGTAGATGTACTCGAAATGGGGAAGAGTTAATTATGTTTGGGAACAGAATGTATGGATGCATTTCAAAGTAACGGGCTCTGACCGCCTTCCCGTCTCGTATCTATAAAAACGGAATTTTGTATCAGTTCGGTGAGCCATCTCAGATGGGAGGTTGCTTCTCTCTCTCTCTGACTGGCATTGAGAGTGATAATTCTTAAATAAAAATCGTATGCCTTGAGTAAGTTTTCCTCTCCCAGATTGAATTTGGAAGGGGGTTGTGCTGGTATTGAACAAAAATCCCCTAACAATCTCCATTCTACCGTGTGAGAGGAACCATATAAATAAACCCCTTAAAATTATATATATTTATTGGCTGCGCAGATCAAATCCAAACCAATTAGATGGATTCATAACTGGATTTTTAAAAAATGTGCAATATAGATGTGGATTTATTCCCTCTTTTTGCAAATCAATAAAACATCCATGTGCTTTCTCACATAATACCTAGGCATCATTTCCAGAAAAAGTATTCTTTGTGACTTAGAAACTGACAGCCACGCCTAATACTATACTGGCAACAGCATCCTATCCTTGTTCTTAACTGTATGAAAATGGAAAATTTCCTATGGGAAAAAGCTGATTTTCAGAAAATCTGCCCCACTTCTTTGACACTAGAGCATACAATATGAACAAGAGCCATAAGGGAAAGTGGTGCAAACCCAAGGAAACTACTGACAAGAGTTGCCAATCAAGGTTAAGAAATAGCTGGATGGCCAGAAGGCAACATCAGGGGAAGGCCCTGTTGTTGGCCTTCCAGAGGAACTGGTTGGCCACTGTGTGAGACAAGATGCTAGATGTGATGGACCACTGGTCTGATCCAGCGGGGCTCTTAGGTTCATCTGAAGGCATCTGCCTTTATGCCCTGTTGTTGGTCCTCCAGAGGAACTGGTTGGCCACTGTGTGAGACAAGATGCTAGATGTGATGGACCACTGATCTGATCCAGTGGGGCTCTTCTTAGGTTCATCTGAAGCCCTCTGCCTCTATGCCCTGTTGTTGGCCCTCCAGAGGAACTGGTTGGCCACTGTGTGAAGACAGGGTGATGGACTACTGGTCTGATCCAGCAGGGCTCTTCTTAGGTTCATCTGATGGCATCTGCTTCTATGCCCTGTTGTTGGCCCTCCAGAGGAACTGGTTGGCCACTGTGTGAGACAGGGTGATGGACATGGACCACTGGTCTGATCCAGCAGGGCTCTTCTGATGTTCTTGATTATAAATATTGCTACACAGAAATCCTCAGTCTCCTCTCTTAGGCCTTGATGCATCTAAGGAGGTAAGGCAGGACATACATATTGTGAATAAGATTACTGACTAGGCAAAAGGAGAGACTAGGTAGCCACATCAGTCCACAGCGAAATCCAGGCACAACAGTTGTGCAGAATCATATAGGACAGTGTGCCAGCTTTTGAGTTCAGCATAACACTCCATTCGGCTGGATGATTAAAATAAAAACTGTGGGAGAGAGGAGAGGGGAAAAGGTGGGGAATTTGACTCTCCTAAGGTAGGGTTACCAGATGTCCTCTTTTTTGGTGTCCGTACTCTTTTGGGCTCTTTTTAGAAAATGGACAAAAATGTCCTCTTTTTGTGTTGGAAGGTTAGGAAAATTCGCAGTTAGTAGCCATTAAATAGTTGGGATTAGATTTGTCATAGTGATCACTTGTTCAAAGTAGTCAGTCGGGAAACATGTCCTGGTTTTTGCTTTTCAGAGTATGGTAACCACAGGGGAAGTAACCCTGTTAATGTAATAAAACAGTAAAACCATTTAAATCAACTGATTTAAGCGAAGGTCTCTGGAACTTTCTCTGACGCCTGAGGGAATCTCCGTCTGTGGAGAGGTCACTGCACCCTGAAGAACAGATAACTACGTTCTTCTCTATGGGATTCGAAAGCAGCGCCGCGTGCTGTGCTGAATGACTTCAGTTTAAGCCCATTGCCGTTTAAACAAGAAACATATTCAAGACCAACAGTAGGCTCTTCTGTAATCCCATACATGAGTAGTGTCCATAGACCTCTAAACAAACGGGGTATAAATCCAATCTCCTCCTCAACAGCACAATAAAACAGAAGTCCAGAGGCAGCTCAGACTAACAAAATTTAGTTTGTGAATTAACTTCTGCTTGAATAAGTTCCCTTAAGTCCTTAAGGCACTGACTCTCTGGACTTGTGTTTCCTTTTGCTCCTGAGAGTACAAAAAGAGCGTGAACCAAACCTGGGCAGCCAGTTTACTGCCATGTCAGGTCTTCACAAAAGGGTTTCTTATAATAGTTCTATTATGGATTCAGCCTTCACAAAAGGGTTTATTATAACAGTTTTATTGTAGATTCAGGAGGCAGCCTGAACAAAACTTGAGTCCAGGGACACCTCGGAGACCAACCAAGTTTAATTGTGGGTATTGGCTTTCGTGGGCATGAAGTGTGCATGGACTAAAAGTGGGCATGCACAGGAAAGCTTATGCCCAGAATAAAACTGTGTTGGTCTGGACTCAGACTTGGTTCCAATAGTTTATTATGCCAGCGTTTTTATAAGCCAAAAACAATAGGGAACCCTTAGTGTAGAAATATAGCCACAAACAATATCCACCAAGGGAAGACCATCTACAATTCACAACTATGTTCAAAACTCTAATATTCATTGAAATTCCAAAGAAGGGTTAGTGGACACAACCCAATAGAGTTGTTGTTGTTCAGTCGCACAGTCGAGTCCGACTCTTCATGACCCCATGGACCGGATCCCGCCAGGCCTTCCTGTCTTCCGCCGTCCTCTGAAGTTGGCTCAATTTCATGTTCGTTGCATCTATGACACTGTCTAACCATCTCATCCTTTGCCGTCCCCATCTTCTTTGACCTTCAATCTTTCCCAGCATCAGGGTCTTCTCCAGTGAGTGCTCCCTTCTCATTTGGTGGCCAAAGTATTTGAGCTTCAGTTTCATTATCTGGCCTTCCAGGGAACAGTCAGGGTTGATTTCTTTTAGGATTGACTGATTTGATCTTCTTGCAGTCCAAGGGACTCTCAAGAGTCTTCTCCAGCACCATAGTTCAAAAGAATCTATTCTTCGGCACTCGGCCTTCCTTATAGTCCAACTCTCGCAGCCATACATGACTACTGAAAGACTATTGAAAGAGGTAGTCAATCTTTAAAGGTACAATTGTGGTCTTAGGGTACTGTCTCAGTGATGATCTGGTTCTTATAGATCCACATGGGTCAATGCAGGGGTAATTCATGAGGACAACCAGATGGATTTCACCTAGAGAACTGGTGTTGAGTAGTGATGGGCATGAACTGGGAAAATGTGGTATGGTTCATGGTATGCCAGCTTCATGAACCATGAAACATCACAAATAAACCAGTTTCATTTGTGAGGTTTGTGACATGGTAGAACACCCCTCAGCATGATAGAGACACCAAACTCACAAGGGATATCCGGCTAACCCACCTCTACCTACATGCCAAGGTTGGTGAGGATTGAATTTATGGGGTTCGAGTTATGGCTCCCCCAAAGAAGGTGTCCCCAGGAAAGCATTTTCTGGGGAAATGACAAGCACAGGTTCATGAGGGTCAGGATTGTATAGAATGGATCCTGTGCAAATTAAAGATGCCAAACATGCAAGAGATCTCCAGATGACTCTCCTCTACTTGCCCTCCAAGTTTGATGAGGATTGGATTTATGGGGTCCAAGTTACAGCCCCCCAAAGAAGGTGCTCCTATGGAGGGAAAAACAGCAAAAAAGCAAGGACAACAGAAGCCATGCAGAACAGAATCGAAGTCCCAGAGAATCTCTGCAGTAGAAACTGAAGGTTGGAGGCATTTTTGCAAGCCCAGCAGAACCAGTGCAATGTGCCCAGCAGAACTAGTGCCACTGTGGCACTGTGAACCCAACAGGACTAAGGTCAAGTCAGGGAAGTGTTTTTTGGGGGGACATGTCAGACACAGGTTCAAAAGTATATAGAATGGACCCCCTGCAAGTTACACACACCAAATGCACAGGGAACCTCACCCTGCCACCTGCTCTTTTACAATCTCTTCAAGTTGGGGGTGGATTACATTTCTGGCGTCCCAGTTACAGACTCCCCCAAAAAGTCTCTCCAATGCTCTTTCCAGAAAAGACAGCTGCAGTTACAGGAGTCTATGGAACAGCTCAGAAATAAGACAGCAAACTCACAGGGAAAGTTCACCTGGGCAGACCCCCCCATCAGACAGTGGAACCAAGGCAAGCATCCCCCCTATGCTTGCAACCCCC
>NW_015162039.1:208589-209353 GCF_001447785.1 Gekko japonicus
AAAAGTACTTGCTGAAATCACTCCACATTTCGTAGTACTTTTCACAGTCAATCTTGTCTTTCTATGTATATTTATGAGTCTTCTGTTGCAGTCCCTATTTCTTTAGAGGTCTATGGACGCTACTCATGTATGGGATTACAGAAGAGCCTACTGTTGGTCTTGAATAGTTTCTTGTTTTAACTACCTTTAATTGCTATGAGCACAATTGTCGGATCTATGTTTACATACTCTATTGGGTTGTGACCACTAACCCTTCTTCGTAGTTCAATGAATATTGTTATCAATGAATATTAATATCAATGAAACAATATATAGTTTTGAACATAGTTGTGAACTGTAGAGGGTCTTCCCTTGGAGGATATTGTTTGCGGCTAGCGTTCTTAGAGGAACCGCATGAGAGAGCAGGGCTTTCACTGAGAGGGAGAAAGAAACACATTCTGAGCCCTGCTCAGTCTCCTCTCAAGGTCCCTGGTCCAGGGGGCGGGGAGAGCCACGGTCACGAGGTGGAGGGCGGTGTCGACGGACCGCCCGAGGAGGGGAAGGGCTGGGGGAGCCATCTTGGCTAAGGGCGCAAGGACCGCCCTCCTCCCACACGGCTTCCCCCGCGGCCGCCACGCTCCGCCTCCTCCTCCTTGCGCCTCTCCTCCCCGTCACGAATCCCATTGGCTCATCCTCGCTCACGTGGTTCCACTCCCCCCCTCCCTTTGAGCGCTCTTCCTTTCCCGCCCGCCCGTTTAACCGGGGCGCGAGAGAGGCGGTTGGGT
>NW_015162040.1:0-5530 GCF_001447785.1 Gekko japonicus
CCCTTCACTTGTACTCTCAGAGTGGCTTATAGCTGAGCTAAGAATCCCCTTCCATATAGATGATAGATATAAGATGGATGGATGGATGGATGGATGGATGGATGGATGGATGGATGGATGGATGGATGGATGGATGGATGGATGGATGGATGGATGGATGGATGGATGATAGATAATAGATATAAGATGGATGGATGGATGGATGGATGGATGGATGGATGGATGGTAGATAGATAGTAGATAGATAGATAGATAGATAGATAGATAGATGATAGATAGATAGATAGATAGATAGATAGATAGATAGATAGATAGCTCTTTTTATACCAGGAACTCCTTAGCATATTAGACGACACACACCCTGAATGTAGCCAATCCTCCAAGAGCTTACAGAGTTCTTCTTACAGGGGCTACCGTAAGCTCTTGGAGGATTGGCTACATTAGGGGGTGTGTCACCTAATATGCAAAGGAGTTCCTGCTGCAAAAAGAGCCCTGGATAGACAGACAGAGATATGCAACCATGTTGCAGCCACGTTACGACGAACCCAGCAAGGGGTTTTCAAGGCAAGTGAAAAGCAGAGGTGGTTTGCCGTCACCTTCCTCCACAGAGCCTTCCTTGGTGGTCTCCCATCCAACTACCAACCCTGCTTAGCTTTCAAGATTTGATGCGATTGGGCTAATACCATGCTGCCTTCCCTCCACTTCAAAGCTATTAATATAGCCTTAGAAGTACAATACCCATGATGCAGTGTAAAAGTGATGTTCACAGTGGTGCCAAATGTGACAACTATAATTGTGTGTGTGTGAACTGCCATCAAGTGGCAGCCAACTTATGGCAACCCCAGCAAGAGGCTTTCAGGGCAAGTGAGAAGCAGAGGAGGTTTTCCTTGCCTTCCTCTACAGAGCCTTCCTTGGTGGTCCCCCACCCGAGGGTAGCAACCCGGTTTAGCTTCTGCGACCTGATGAGATTGGGCCAGACCATACCATTCCACATCCCCCCTCCCAAAGGATGCTTGCATGGGATTTTAATGTCATTTGTAATTATTTCCTCTCTTCCCGGAAGCTACAAAAATTTAGTACACAGTGGTGAATAAATAAATGGAATGCTTTTTCGATGTGAGTCCATTCACATGTTCGAGTGGCACGCAGGCATGTCTGAATCAGCTCTTCATTGTCCTCATATATTGCAGGGTGTGTTTCATGAAAAGGTGCAAAATATCCCCCCCCCCCCGGAACGTTTTCGTGTGTGGGTCTGAGGGGGACTCTAAATCTGGGAGAACCGGGTTTGATTCCCCACTCCTCCACTTGAACCTGGCTGGATGACCTTGGGCAAGCCGTAGTTCTGATAAGAGCTGTTCTTGAAAGAGAGCAGTTTCTGTCAAGAGCTCTCTCAGCCCCACCTCCCTCACAGGGTGTCGGTTCTGGGGAGGGGAAGGGGAAGGAGTTTGTCAGCCACTCTGAGACTCCTTTGGGTAGTAAAGGGCGAGGTATAAATCCAATCTTCTTCTTCTTCTTTTACCTCACAGGGTGTCTGTTGTGGGGAGGGGAAGGGAAAGGAGTTTGTAAGCCGCTCTAAGACACCTTTGGGTAGTGAAGGGTGGGGTATAAATCCAATCTCTTCTTCTTCTTCTTAACATGGGGACCTTTTTTAAAAAAACAGAGCTTAAATTATTGCATCTGTTCTAGTTCTGCTCTGACATAATTATTTTGGACAACAGGGACAGCGACTGCGGCGAAGCAATGAAGCTCTCTGCAAAAAGAAGGGAAATCATGGAGCCGGGCTGCTTCGCGGCAAAGTATAGATTATACCCTTTCCTGGCTTTTGTAAAAGCCTTCTTTGCATTCTGGACAGGTTAAGTATAGAGGTATGCGCTTTTATTCCAGTGACATGAAAGCGGTTTCCAATCGGCCTTCCCAAAAGGGAAATAAATAACACCTAAGAATATAGCATGTAATCTTGACCGCAAGTGCTGATGACTATGTGTACAGGCTTACAAACCACCTCCTCTGCAGCTTCTCCTGGTCTCAAAACAGTCATTGGAACGCGCCACTCGACAGCAAGCATACAGAGCTAGAGACTATATGCTTTTGCATTTGCAGTTCTGGGCAGGTGTGTACAGAATGCAAAAGGAAATACCACTTTACAACGGGAGTGATTAACATGTGGGATTGTCTGCCAGAGGATGGAGTGAGGGCCACAGGAAAGAACAACTTTCAAAGGGAATTAGATAGATTCATGGAGGAGAAGTCTATCAATAGCTACTAGGCATGATGGCTGAGGGGAACCTCCACATTCAGAGGCACAAAGCCTCTGAATCCCAGAGCCAGGAGGCAACATCAGGGGAAGGCCTCTGTGCCGTCGTTGGCTGTCCAGAGGAACTAGTTGGCCACTGTGTGAGATGGGATGCTGGACTAGATGGTCCATTGGTCTGATCCAGCAGGGTTCTTATGTTCTTACGAAGGCCTCAGCCTCTATACCCTGTTGCTGGTCCTCTAGAGTAATTGGATGACCACTGCGTGAGACAGGATGCTGGACTAGATGGACCACTGGTCTGATCCAGCAGGGCGCCTCTTATGTTTCTAGGAAGGCCTTGGCCTCTTTGCCCTGTTGTTAGCCATCCAGAGGAACTGGTTGGCCACTGTGTGAGATGGGATGCTGGACTAGATGGTCCATTGGTCTGATCCAGCAGGGCTCTTATGTTCTTACGAAGGCCTCAGCCTCTATGCCCTGTTGTTGGTCCTCCAGAGCTAATTTCTGTCTTAGCTCAGGAAGGCTGGCTCCAGAGCAAACTAATTTATGCAGCAGCCAAATTGCTTGCTCATAACATTAATGCCAGTAGCCAGAGGTCATTTCGGGGGGGAACGTGGGGGAACGCAGTTCCCCCGGGTGAGGTGCAGGGGGGCGAGGAACATGATGAAGCCCCACCCCCTGCTTCCGGTCACCCTGCTTCCGGCCCTCATTCAGCCAGGAGGAGGCAGGAGAAGAGGGAGGGTAAGTTGCTTCCTCCCCGCCTCTCCCCACCCCTGCCTGCCTGGGGCCAGGGAGGGCCTTGGCGGGGCTTCCTCACACTCCCGCTGGCCTTGCAGGTCCACCGCCGGGCCCCTGATGTCAGGGGGTGTGGTATATGCTAATGAGTTATGCTAATGAGTTCCCCTAGCTCTTTTTCTACGAAATGACCCCTGCCAGTAGCTCACAAAGCAGAATTTTTGCTCATAATAATCCATTGCTTAGAGGGAGCATTGCGTGTGAACGGGCCACTGCAGATAAGCCACAGAGAGAACTTCCATTTTATCTCGCCTCTTCATGGAAACGAAGGCTTGGATTCTTCAGCTCCTCTCTGCTACACGAGGAAATGGGAGATAAGATTCCAGGGGTCCTGGTCATCCTGAAGGCCCATGGAATTAGGCACGTCTTGTGATTTGCTTTCCTCTAAGTTTTGGTTGGGTTCCCATCGTATAAGCGGGGTGCTAGAGAAGACTGTTGCTTCGGGGTGTCCGTGGCAGTGCTCTGCAGCCCTAACTCCAGGGGGTGGGAAAGCACTCTTTCTCCAAAGCAGAGCGTTGCCAACCTCCAGGTGACACCTGAAGATCTCCTGCTATTGCAATTGATCTTCAGATGATCAAGATCAGTTCCCTGGAGAAAATGGCTGCTTCGGAGGGTGGACTGTATGGCATTATGCCCTGCTGAGGTCCCTCCCCTCCCCCAAACCCTACAGTCCCCAGGCTCCACCCCCAAAATCTCCAGGTATTTCCCAACCCAGAGCCGGCAACCCCACTAAAGCAAGACTCTTCCATGACCAGAAGGAGTCACGGGACCTAACTTGACACCCATTCACACATTCAGTGGCAAGTTGTATGAAGAGTTATTATAGCAGTGAAGAGAGGGACATGTCCCTGTTTCCGACATCTGTGTGTTGATCAGAATGTCTGAATAGAGTTTGTGCATGTTCATCTCCACGTACTTATGGGACACTCCATGCGAAGAGCTAGGGTCAAGTCCAGCTGCACCTTAGCAACCGACAAGGTTTTCAGGGTTTCATGTTTTCGAGAGTTAGAGCTCCATTCGTCAGATCCTGCTCTCTTGAAAGCTTATGCCCTGAAAATCTCATTTGGTCTCTACGGTGCAACTGGACTCAAAGTCATGGACTCAAAGTCCTGGCCCCACTGGTGGACCTGACCTTCTGATGGCACCTGGTCTTTTTGGCCACTGTGTGACACAGAGTGTTGGACTGGAGGGGCCACTGGCCTGATCCAACATTGGCTTCTCTTATGTTCTTATGACTCAACCCTAGTTGCTCCACTGCAGACTGACATGACCAGTGTTCCCTCTAGGCTGAGTTAGTGTGAGCTAGCTCACAGTTTTTTAGCCTCCAGCTCACACATTTGTTGTCTTAGCTCAGGAAGGATGGCTCCAAAGCAAACTGAGTTATGTGGCAGCCAAGTCACTCGCTCACAACTTTAGTGCCAATAGCTCACAAAGTAGAATTTTTGCTCACAAGACTCCACAGCTTAGAGGGAACATTGGACATGACTACTCTCTTCTCCATGTGAAGAGAAACCATTTGTTTCAGGGTTCCTGACGGTGGAGAGAGTGCCCCATAGGTGTGCATGTGTACTCTCTGTTGCGACCGAGTCTAGAGCAATGTGGTCCTTTCCGCACTTGGATCTCATCCCTGGTTTTATCAGAGTTCAACTTGCGACACAGTACCTTGCATTTATCCCTGGTTATAACAGCATCCGTTTATCCCAGGACAAGTCTAGGGAGAAGCCGGGGTGACCTCAATGTAATGTGGAAACAAAAAAAATACCCCGAGATAATTACACTCGTGAACTCGAGTGTTATGTAGAATGTAAAAATACCCCGAGATAATCACAGGGGTGAACTCGAGTGTAGTGTAGAATGTAAGTTCAGGGACAGGGTTGAACCAGGATTTAAGGTCTAGTGCGGAAAGGACCTGTGAGACAGGGGGGTTGAATGTGGGGGCAACACGATTTCTTTCCTTCCATGTGTTGACACAACATCGAAAAAGGGATACGCTGGGTTTGCATGCATTCACGCCAGTCGTCACAAGAAGAGCCGTTAACTGAACAGGCTCCCAAATGTTGAGGCATTAAATGATAAAAGAATGTGGCAATGTCAAAACTTATTTTTTTTTTTGTTTTGTTCCAGAATACATGAAGTTGCTTTATACTCAATCTTAACGGTCTTTATTATGATTGACAGTGGCTTTTAGGGATCTCAGGTGGAGGCAGAGGTCATTTCAGGGGGATCGCGGGGGATCGCAGTTCCCCCGGGTGAGGTACGGGGGCGGGGCACATGACGAAGCCCCGCCCCCTGCTTCCGGCCACCCCGCTTCCGGCCCTCCTTCAGCCAGGAGGAGGCAGGAGAAGAGGGAGGGTAAGTTGCTTCCTCCCTGCCTCTCCCACCCCTGCCTGCCTGGGGCCAGGGAGGGCCTTCGCGGGGCTTCCTCGCACTCCCGCCGGCCTTGCAGGTCCACCGCCGGGCCTCTCATGGGGCTCGGCAGTGGAG
>NW_015162040.1:7387-9737 GCF_001447785.1 Gekko japonicus
GTGCTATTGCTTGCCTCTGCAGAGCAACCCAGGACTTCCCTGGTGACGGGGTCTCCAATCCAAGTACTAACTGCTTAGCTACCGAGAGCTGGGGAGATTGGGCTAGCTGCGGTGGCTCAAGGGGTTAAGACGCTGAACTGCAGGCTGTGGAAGGTCAGTAGTTCAGCAGTTCGAGACCCGAGTGTGCCGCATGACGGAGTGAGCTCCCGTCTCTAGTTCCAGCTCCTGCCAACCTAGCAGTTTGAAAGCAAGAAATTGCAGGTAGATAAATAGGGACCACTTCGGTGGGAAGGGAACAGCGTTCCGTGCGCCTTGGTGTTTAGTTATGCCGGCCACATGACCACGGAAACGTCTTCGGACAGCGCTGGCTCTTCAGCTCGGAAACGGAGATGAGCACCGCAACCCTAGAGTCGGATTCGACTGGCTTTCGAGCAAGGGAGACCTTTACCTTTTTAGGTCACCCAGGTCAGGGTCCTCTCCATGACCAATGCTCCCTCTAAGCAAAAAATCTACTCTGAGAGGTCCTGGCATTAAAGTTGTGAGTGAGGGATTGGGCTGCTGCATAGATTAGTTTGCCCTGGAGCCATCCTCGTTGAGCCAAGACCAAAATGTGTGAGCTGGAGGCTTAAAAAACCCTGTGAACTAGCTCATACTAACTCAGCTTAGGGGGAACACTGACCATGACCTGGGTATTTTTAACTGGAGCTGTTGGGGATCGGGAAATCTGGGAGTCAAGACCACTTCGCTTCTCAAAGATGCTAGTTTTGGGTTGAATTTAAGTTGAATAGCAAAACAACATGGGTTTTTTTTCCACGAATGGAGAAGAGAAAGCTCTTTGTTGTTTCTTTTTTTCCCCCTTCCAAAATATCCCTCCCGTGCCCAGCTGCAATTCCAGAGCATGTGTTTCAAAGCTTTTCCCTTCAAAGCCCGGCCTGACCAGCACCCAATGAATCTTCAAAGTGCTCATAAGAGGCGAGAAAGCTGTTATCAGGTAAGCTGAGATGGGGGAGGCTTAAGAAGATGCCTGAAAGCCTAATAAGGAAGCTAGGGGCAGAAGCCAGAAAGTTATTGGCGATCTTTCTGATTGAGCAAGGATCATCCATGCTTTCTCATCCTCAGGCTGAACGATTGCAATGCCAGCTGTAGATAGGTGCTTATTTCACTTCACCCTTCCTTAAAGGAACTCGTGTGGCATTCATAGTTTTGCCTCTGCTCCACCTTAACCTCCAAAACAACCCTACAAAGTAGGTCGGCTCATGGACACTCAGTGAAACTGATGTGCAATAGGTTTAGAACAAATAAAAGGAAGTCCTTCTTCACCCAAAGAGTAATTAACGTGTGGAATTCAGTGCCACAGGAAGTGGTGGCAGCTACAAGCATAGACAGCTTCAAGAGGGGATTGGAAAAACATATGGAGCAGAGGTCCATCAGTGGTTATTAGCCACAAGTTATAGATGAAACACTCTGTCTGGGGCAGTGGTGCTCCGTATTCTTGGCTTCAGACGACGGCAGAATTTTGATGGTGGGAGTTCAAAATCAGGAGAAAAAGATCTTGGTAGTAAATATATATGCCCCAAACCAAGATAAAGAGAAATGTTATAAGGAACTTCACGAACTTATTGTTGAACAAGATTGTCAAAATATTTGTCTTCTGGGATATTTCCACACAATTTTTGACGAAGAAAAAGATAAACAGATGAGTGGGAAGAAGAAAAGAAAGACGGAAATGCCAAGAAATTTAGAACAATTATTGATGGAACTAAACTTGGTGGATGCTTGGAGAATAAGAAACTACACTACGAAACAATTCACATATTACTCGGCTAGACATGACTCGTGGTCCCGTATAGATATGATATGGATTTCAACAGTAATGGTTAAGGATTTAATGGAGACAGAAATACAGGCTGGGACATACGCGGACCATAAACCGGTTTATATGGAACTACAAACAGCTGGGAAGAGAAGCAGATGGACTATAAACCTAGCAATTTTAAGAAATGATAAATTTGTAAAAAATATGAAGGAAGAACTGACAGCACAGTGGGGGGCTTCTGGAGTTCCCCCCCCCCCCCCGGTGGACCTCCTGATGGCACCTGGGTTTTTAAAAAAGAGCAGAGAAATTGGAGGGATGGTTGCTAACATCTGCAGGAAAAGAGAAACCGTTGATCAGACAAAATATCAATGCAATTGCTTGCCAATGATAACGGTAAATTTGTAAATAACTTTATGGAAAAGTGGTTTGTGGTTTTTTTTAATATATTACTGCATGTCAACCCCGGACATTTACTTTGCCTCAGAAATATAAGGATTTTGCTTTCTACTAGCATCTTATAGAATGTTAGGTTTA
>NW_015162040.1:10086-16757 GCF_001447785.1 Gekko japonicus
AGGGAAAGAATGTTTAATAGCCGCCGAAAGCATGAATGAGCCGATAACTCTTTGATCAAGCAAAATGTCACCCCTAAAGACGGAAAGACATCCTTCCGCATTCATAACATGTTGTGTTTGGGTGAAATGTCTTGGCCATTGATAGCTGACTTTTGAAGAGGAGGGGCTGTGTTTCAGTGGTAAAGCCATCTGCTTGGCATGCAGAAGGACCCAAGTTCAATCCCTGGCATCTCCGGTTAAAGGATCTGGCAGGAGGTGATGTGAAAGACTTCTGCGTGATACCCTGGAGAGCTGCTGCCAGTCTGAGTAGACAATACCGACCTTGATGGTCTGATTCAGTAGAAGGCAGCTCCATGTGTTCGTGCAAAGTGAAATATTCAGAGAGCAGTGGCTGTGTATAACTGGAAGTGAACATTATGCAGGGTACATGGCTTCTGCCAAAATCAGCACCCCTGAGTCTCCTACTCCTCTCCCCCGTCTACAGTTACAAATGTGTCAAGCAACGTCATTCTGAGAACAAAAGAACATTAGAAGATTCCCTGCTGGATCAGACCAGTGGTCCGTCTAGTCCAGCATTTTGTCTCACACAGTGGCTATCCAGTTCTCTGGAGTTCCAACAACAGTTCCTCCATACTTGTTCACCCTTATTGGGTGCCACGAGTCAGATGTTTTTTAAAAACCTGTCATATGACATCACAGCGTGCATTTCAAGCAGTCAGTACAAGTCCGTGTATATTTCATAGTGAGAGCAGAGATCCCCCACCTTGGAATTTGGCCCAAAGCGTATCCAAACCTTGCAAGCTAATGCATGACATCATGGGTGAGATAATCAGTGTGTATGATGACTTGGACTCCAGTCTTCAGTCTGAGCCAGAAGATAAAATCCCCTTGCATGAAGTCAGGCCATTAGCCATGTAGCCAGTCTCATCTGATTGGCAGCAGCTCTCCAAGGTCATGTAGGCTGAGCAAGTTCTCTCCCAAAGGCTGCTGGTGGACAGGGCCAAACTATGCATGACAAAGTCACTGGATCATGTCCAGGTCGAACAGGAGAATCTGTAATCGGATGTGAGCTGGGAACTTTGTTCCTGGGCCTGCAGGGGCCTCATTCACTTTGCAATGGGGGCATGGTGCAGGAGGAGGGTGCTTAGGCCTTGACCTTTATACCTTATCCTTTCCCTGGAATGCCCCCCAGAGGAGCGCTGTTTGCCCCACCTGCATATACCCCATCAGTGCACACAGAGCTCCCAGCTCAGACAAATAGCATCCTGGGAGCTGTTTTAGCTTGGGGAAATGTCACAGAAGGCCTAAGCAGGGGTCATTTCATAGAAAAAGAGGTGCAGGAGCTCATTGGCATAACTCATTAGCATAACTTATTTGCATTTGCCACACCCCCTGACCAATGCTCCCTCTAAGCTGTGGAGTCCTGTGAGCAAAAATCCTACTTTGTGAGCTGCCCGCATTCAAGTTGTGAGCAGGTGATTTGGCTGCTGCATAAATTAGTCTGCTCTGGAGCCATCCTTCCTGAATTAAGACAAAAATGTGTGAGCTGGAGGCTAAGAACTGTGAGCTGGCTCACACTAACTCAGCTTAGAGGGAACACTGCCCCTGACATCACCAGAAGTGTGTCAGAAGGCAACACCCACCGCTCAGGCTCCACTGGACTGTTTTGGATTGCTAGCTATGGGGGGGGGAACGTGCAGATCCTCGTGCTCCTCATGGCCTGGGGCTCCTGGGAGCAGGGGGCGTGGCTTGTTGCATGTGCCCACCCCCTGGGCTCTTTACTGCCGGAGCTCCGCTCCTGTGCGCTCCTGCAGGAAATGACCCCTGGGCCTAAGTACCTTTTCCCCATGCACTCTGGGCGAGAGGTGATGGCTCAGTGGTAGAACATCTGCTTGGCATGCAGAAGATCCCAGGTTCAATCCCCAGCATCTCCAGGTAAGAGGGTTGGGTAGTAGGTGATGTGAAAGGTAGTCTGATACTCTGAAGAGTTCCTGTCAGTCAGAGCAGACAATACTGAGCTTGGTAGACTAATGGTAAGATTGAGCATATTGCATCTCTATGTGCTCATGTGTCCTAATCCTAACAGGGGTCCCAGATGCTGGGAATTTATTCCCAGTAGGGAGGGAGCTTGCAGCTCACATACCTAAACGTTGTGGTGGTGACCCAGGGATGACCAGAAGACTTTGTAATGTCCAGTCAAGATACTTTAACTGGAAAATGTCAAGAAATGAGACAGGGACCTTCAAGCCAGTTTGGTGTAGTGGTTAAGTGTGCAGACTCTAATCTGGGAGAACCGGGTTTGATTCCCCACTCCTCCACTTGCAGCTGCTGATGTGACCTTGGGTCAGTCACAAGCTCTGGCACAGCTGTCCTTGAAAAAGAGCAGTTTGTGTCAGAGTTCTCTCAGCCCCACCCATCTCACAGGGTGTCTGTTGTGGGGAGGGGGAGGGAAAGGAGTTTGTAAGCCGCTCTGAGACTCCAAGTGAAGGGCGTGGTATAAATCCAATCTCTTCTCTTCTTCTTCTTTACTCTGCCGCTGAGCCACAGTCCTTCCCCAGTCAGCCCAATAACTTGTTTTGAAGACCATGGCTCTAAGCAGAACATCTTTATTGCCTATAATATAATCAGCCCCGTGTTGATCGTGCAAGTGACAAAACCAAACCAGGCACAAGCAAGGGAGGGATTTCCGCGACTCGGTGACTCTTGAGGTATGCAATGAAAAAAACCCTCTGTAAACTAACTGAAAGAAAAGTAGAAACCCCTGAAAAGTAGCTTGATGGAGACTGAACATTCTCCAAAAGGTGTGAAATGCTAAGTGCTGCGGAGAGTGAGTTAAAAAGAAGGAGAAGAAGAAGAGAAGAAGAGCCAGTTTGGTGTAGTGGTTAAGTGTGTGGACTCTAATCTGGGAGAACCAGGTTTGATTCCCCACTCCTCCACTTGCACCTGCTGATGTGAACTTGGGTCAGTCACAAGCTCTGGCACAGCTGTCCTTGAAAAAGAGCAGTTTGTGTCAGAGTTCTCTCAACCCCACCCACCTCACAGGGTGTCTCTTGTGGGGAAGGGAAGGGAAAGGAGTTTGTAAGCTGCTCTGAGACTCCAAGTGAAAGGTGGGGTATAAATCCAATCTCTTCTTCTCTTCTTCTTCTTCTCCCCGAACCACCTCCCTCCTCCTTAGCCTGCTCAGCTTAGAGAATCGTCATGGTGGTGATGGAAAGTGCCCTTTAAATGGCTTTTGCAAGCCCCACCACTGACACCGTGTTGCAACATGCAAGTGAACTCAGAAGGCGTTTAAATGCCTTCTGAGTTCACTCACCAGGTCACACTGCCATGGTGGTGCAGCTTGGAGAAGGCATTTAAAGAGATTGTTGTCTCTTTAAATGCCTTCTCCAACCCCACCACTGGTGTCGGCATGTCTGCCGACATGAACCACATGAACCTCCCAAAGCCACCTGGGAAGTTCGTGGGAGATTCGTGGGGGGTGGGATGGCACGAACCAAGGTTCACGAACCATGAACCAGCCCCGGTTTGTGATAAATTTTTGGTGCATAATTCTATTCGTGCCCATCCCTGGTCAACGTTTCTGAGTAAAACAGTGTTGCTTCCTCAGGGCCTGGATCTCAACATGTAGTTTCTTCGAAAAAGATAATTGTCGGACCCATTAAATTAGGATTTATACTTTATAATCAAAAGGCAAAATAAGATTATTATCCAATCCGAATAAAGGTACACCTGAATTTCTCAGCTGCCCTGTGCCCTGACTTTCCAAGTTCCCATCTGGAATCTGTTTTAGATTTCCCAAGCTCCAGTTCCTCAAGCAAACTTACTTGAAACTGCCCCATTCTTGGAAAACATGGCAGCTCGAGAAGATTCTGCTGCAGCACCGCTCTGGCAAGTGGACCTCTGGGTTGATAAGAATGGCTTCAGATTGCATAGACATTCTGTTCCAGGAGAAATCCATTGTCAACTCTAGTTTCTGGTCTTACCAACTTTGATCACTGCATGAAGAGCTTCTACACTGGTCTCACTCGCCAGCATTTCATGACAGATGTGGAAAGGCAGCTGACATCTACACAACAGCTGGACTAACCACCTGCATTGTTGCTTCCTGCAGGTCAGAAGTATGGAGCAGGCACACATCTGTGTGGAACCCCCTGAGATGTGTGTGATCGTGGTAAGAAATTTCATTAACATTATTGAAACCTTTGTTTTTGCTTTTCTTGAAATCTCCCAGACGTTTCACTCAAGTATGTGCCTCGATTTCACTTTAAAAGATCGACATGGTTACTTCTAGGTTGGATTCTATGTGTATATTTGATTTCCCAAACTTTAGTCGACAAGACAATGCTGTGATCTCACTTCTTTCCATTGTAAACTTCTGGGCATCCGTGAGTGAATGGGAGAGAATTCAGGACAGGAAAAACACACAAATGTGAGCTTTTTAACCCAGGCCAAGCAATTTGTTCTAGGTTTGATCAAGATGTCTTCTTTCAACTTCAAATGTCATTATTATTGTTGTTATTTTTAAAAAATCCTGTATCAAAAGTTTGAGTAGCGTCCTACGAAATATTTGAATGCTATCCGTCTTTTTAACAGTCAGAAACACTTCAAAGCATGGCAAATGAATGATAGCCTTTTTTTCAAAGGTAGTCATCGAAGTGATTTATTTAGTAAGCTGGAAAATGACAAAAACGATTAGCAACAGCAAAGTATGTGAATTATAAATCTGGAAGCGCAAAATCCCATGCAGAATGATTTAATTGTTTGCCTTTACATTCTGACTTAGCACAAGTAGAACACCCCGTTCCCCCCCCCCCCCTCTTATCATATGGCAGCCCTACCCATCTTGCTCCTCTCACCTTCCCCCCCCCCCCCGTTATGTAGATGTCACCACCATCCTTCTTGCTCTTCTTAAAGATGACCTCTAACCTGGAAAGTGCCAGAGTAGTTATACTAAAAGTAACCTGTGGAAATAATTGGCATTTTGGCCCTGGTCACATGGGAGGATTTGATCCGCAAAAGGGGCGGATCGGGGGCACATCAAGCGGGCGCGATCACACCGCAACATCTGGGAAGCGGCGTGCACCCTGATCCGTCTCTTCCAGCTGAAAATGCGGAGTTAAAATAAACCTGCAAAGCACTAGTACCTTCCGGAAAATCCGCGGCACGGGCGGCCGTGTGATCGCCGACGCGCCCGTCTCCCGCAGCATGCCAGGCCCCCTGCCGAACTGTGCAGGGACACACATGCGCAGCTGACTTGCCTCGCTCTCCTGTCCGTGGCTTCTCCCTCGCATCTGATCACGCCGTGGGGAGCATATGCGTGGCGGCTCGGGGGATCTGTCTGATCCCGCTGCCGCGCTTCTCTTTTGCTGCGGCTCTTGAAAGCCGCACTTCTGCCCCAGCTTTTCCTGCAGTGTGACCGGAGCCTTTGTAGGGTTTTAAAAAAAAAGTGCTAATGACTGAGATTAGGCTTCCTGCAGTCCCCTCCCCCCTCCAGAAAGGCATGGTAGAAGCAGGACCATCTAAGAGCTGGGGGAGAATGGCCAGCCTTTTGTGCACCTGCTCCTCCCCCCCCCCCCCCGGTCCTCCAACAGCACCACAGAGACGAAACGGAGACGTTGGGAGAAATGCTCAAACACCAGTCCAGCTCCTATCCTGTTCCCCAGGTGCGAACGGCAACTTGACTTCTCGATGATCGTTTCAATAGTCGGTTCATCCGGTTGTGGGTGTTCCTCAGGTTGCTTCGCTGTACTCATTACCAGGGGTCATTTCGTAGAAAGAGAGGTGCAGGAGCTCATTAGCATAACTCATTAGCATAACTTATTTGCATATGCCACACCCCCTGGTATTACCGGAAGTGTGTCAGAAGGCAACACCCACTGCTCAGGCTCCACTGGACTGTTTTGGATTGCTAGCTATGGGGGGGGACGGGGACGTGCAGATCCTTGTGCTCCTCGTGGCCCGGGGTTGCTGGGAGCAGGGGGCGGGGTTTGTTGCATGTGCCCGCCCCCTAGGCTCTTTACTGCTGGAGCTCCGCTCCTGTGCGCTCCCGCAGGAAATGACCCCTGCTCATTACCATGCAGCACAGCTCAACTGGCTTTTGGCGCAGAGACGTTCTCACACAAACCAGCTGAGTTCTACAGCCCCACCATCCTTGCCGTATGGCTGCTCTGCTCAGCAGGCAATTTAAAAAAGAAAATAGCCAATAGGTCATTTATAAGGGATGTAAATCCATCATCAGTAAATGCTGTGTTTCAATAGAACCTCGCCCTTTGCTGTTTGTCTAAGTCAGGAGTCCCCAGTGCAGTGCCTCTGGGTGTCGCGGCACCCACCGTCCCCTTTCATGGAACCCACCGACAGCTTTTAGACAGTGGGTGGAGCCAAGTGGGGCTTCTGCCCAGTGGGGCTTCTGATTGGTCACCAGATCACCAGAGATCTGATTGGCTGTACAGATTAAACGAACGCTGTTTCCATTGCAGTTGCTTCTACTGTGCTACTTTTGTTCTCTCTCGTAAGGACATGAGAGAAGCCAATGTCGGATCAGGCCAATGGCCCATCCAGTCCAACACTCTGTCACACAGTGGCCAAAAATACCAGGTGCCATCAGCAGTGGGGCCAGGACACTAGAAACCCTCCCACTGTTGCCTCCCCCCAAGCACCAAGAATACAGAGCA
>NW_015162040.1:18159-22921 GCF_001447785.1 Gekko japonicus
TGAACTATTGACTGCAGTTGGGAGTTGTTGTGATACTTTTGGGGGGGTTGTTTTTAAACAGCTTACTGTATCATTCATAAGGAAGAAGAAGAAGAAGAAGAGATTGGATTTATACCCCGCCCGTCACTACCCGAAGGGGTCTCAGAGCATCTTTCAATCTCCTTTCCCTTCCCCTCTCCACAACAGACACCCTGTGAGGTCAGTGGGGCTGAGAGAGCTCTTTCGAGAACTGCTCGTGAGAGAACAGCTCTGAGAGAACTTGGGACTGACCCAAGGTCACACCAGCAGTTGCATGGGGAGGAGTGGGGAATCAAATCCAGTTCTCCCAGATTAGAGTCCGCACTCCTAACCACTACACCAAACTGGCTCTCAACAAATACTGGCCCAAATACTGGTCAAGAAGAAAGGTGTAGAGGCTGTAAATAAAGAAGTAAACAGTAAAAGGGAGTCAAGATGAACCGCCAAAACGTTTTATTCAACATAAAGAACAGAAAAGGTAATCCAATGCAAATTTGCTACAGCCAAGTTCCGATTTGAAATGAATGGCTTCGTTCCACACGGGTAAAGCCAATGAGTTGTCAGGAACATAATAATGCAGAGGTCTACTTTCAGGCAAAAGGCCAAAAAAAAAAGTTTCTTCCCTTCCCCACACTTCCACTCCGCCCCCCACCCTCAAGTTCTGTCCACCATTATCCCTCACCTTTGAACTGGGGGGGGGGGAGAGACTTTGCGTAGTGTCATAATTTAGCAAATTACTTCCTCCAAGGAAGGTCAAACATTTTACCATTCGATCAATAGGAAGCGACTTACAAATCATGTGTATTGATCATCGTAATCATTCATAGGAATGTAGGGCAGACAGTAAAATCACAGGCACTTAGTCTTAATTGCCCACATTAAAGCAATTATGCCCCAAAACTGTCATTGTGTAGTGCTGAGCGCACCGCACACTTTAATACATCTTGGTAACTTTGAGCAATACAGATGGAATCATAAGTCAGCTCACCAGGTTGTAGCAGCAGCGAATGCCTGAATTGGTGCTGGAATTATGCAAACAGGGCTTTAGCTTGTTCAACACCAGAAGCAATGGCATCCAAAATGGGATTGTGGGAGGGAGGGAGAGGACAGATGGACAAGCAGATGCATACCTGTGCACAAATACGTACACACCAATGCTCCCTCTAAGCTGTGCGATCTTGTGAGCAAAAATTCTTCATTGTGAGCGACTGGCATTAAAGCTGGGAGCGAGCGATTTGGCTACTGCATAAATCAGTTTGCTCTGGAGCCCTCCTTCCTGAGCGAAGGCAAAAATGTGTGAGCGAGAGGCTAAAAAACTGTGAGCCAGCTCACACCAACTCAGCTTAGAGGGAATACTGGTACACACACAGCTCCCTTTGTTTGTTCAGGGCAAGTAAGCAAAGAAAGCTCTGAAGCTCTACCCTCTCTGTGTAAAGAAGTATTTCCTTATGTTATGTCTGTCCTGAACCTACTGCCCGTCAGCTTCATTGGATTCCTGTGAGCTCTAGTATTTTGGAAGAAGGAGAAAAAATTCTCTGTCAACTCTCTCCATCCCGTGCATAGTTTTTAAGCCTGTCATGTCCCTCTTTAGTCATTTATTTTCCAAACTGAAACTTCCCAGATTCTTCAACCTTTCTTCATAGGGAAGGTGCTCCAACCCCCTAACTATCTTTGTTGCTCTCTTCACAGCATCCCCAGTTAAAAGATCTCAGGTAGCAAATTATGGAAGAGACCTTTCTCTGTCCAAGACCCCGGGCTTAGTCAAAAGTAGCTAAATGGACCAGTGGCATGACGCAGGAGAAGTTTGCTTGCCATGTTCAGCTCAAAGTTCAGAACTAAATCATGCCATCAGACTTTCAAGGACGGATCCATCGCTCATAGACAGAACATGGCATGTGGGTTCCATCTCCCATGAAAGCATCTGAAACAACAGCTTCTGGAAAAGAGCTTTCTTTGCATGAGTGCCACGGCCAGTCAGAGCAGGCGATGCTGAGCTAGATAAACCAGTTGGGTGACTTGATATAAGGCAATGTCCAATGTATGGAGGGGCAATGTGGCTCATTGGTAGGGCATTCGCTTTACATGCAGGGAGTCTCCCATTCAGTCCCTGGGGTCTTCAACTGAAAGATCAGAGGTAGCCAATACTAGGACAGGTTCCCTTTTCCTGAGTCCCTGGAGAGCTGCTGCTCACCAGAGCAGACAATACTAGATGACCTACTCTGTAGGAGACAGATATATGAATTTCTAAAATTAAATGTGTTTTCTGCAATGTCCCACTTTAGCAAAAGCTGGAAGGGCTTGAGGTATCAATCATAGGGTGATTTGGTTAATTTCATTCTTCAAAATTACTCAGCAGTTCCATTTCAACTTATGTACAACACACATATCTGGGAAACAAATGCCTGCCATGTAATCCATGAAAGTTATCCCCAATTATTATCCATTGGCTCATCATATGCCCTCTGGGTAGCTTCACAGATCCACGGATGATATGCAGTGATGCCCATTTGCAGTTGGCTGGGCTAGAGGAAACCATTAGAGGTACCCACTGGAAGACCAAGAGAAACTGTCAGATGTCACCCAACTTAGCTACAGATCATCTACTAAGATAAGTAGAAAGGTTCCGTCTCTGGCAAACAGAGGACATCGGGTCCTTCGGGGAAGACCTTTCTCGGCCTTACACTCGGAAAAAACCTCTGCCAGACGGAAGAGACAATGTTGAGACAAAGGGGCCAATTGTTTGACTTGGTATACGTGCATACGATTCAGGAATTTGAGGAGGGATGTAGATTTAGACAGAATTAGCCATTTCTGTCTCAACCCACTGACCTGACGCCCTGAGGAAACTCATATATAGGATCCTCACAGCCCTTCTTACTAGGACACTTGCCGGTTGGTCTTCAGACTCACTCCAGAACAGTGACAGCAAGTTCATACCTGGATCGAAACAGAAGCTGCAATAACCATACCAGTAATGACAAACTGGAGGTCTTTGGGGCAGTCAAGGCTTTGGGGTCAGCATGGGAATGTATTTTCCAAGCCGTGGATAGAGATGTGGCCTCCCACCCTCTGAACTGTGGATTCCAATCCCAATCACAGAGATTCCAAAGGTCTAGGCTCTCGAGGAACAAGCTGACATGACTGAATGTTTCTCCAAACGAGGAGGAGGGGGAAGAGGAGATGATGATGATGGGGGTGGGGTGGGGGTGATTATGATGATGAGATGAAGTATAGGATGAAGAAGAATATGATGTTGATGAAACAGAAGATGATGATGGAGAAAAATATGTAAATGAAACAGAAGAAGAAGATGATGGTGATGGTGATGGTGAAACAGGAGGGGGAGGAGAAGAAAAAGAGGAGGAGAAGGAGGAGGAGATCAGGGGAAAGGCTGTACTAGATCCCTTTCCCTTCATGTGGCAATTGTCTGTGAGAAGGGTTTCCTTTAATATGCATCCAGTCATGCTGCATTCAGAAGCAGGTACATCCCACGCCATCCAATTTTGCAAGAGTTAGGTTAGACTCTTTAAGAATGTACTCCGATGTTCCGAGGCCTATCCATTAAATATTGGCTGAACAGACAATGTTAGCTAACTCTTTTTATGATTGTGTCTGAAAGCAATATTTTCTTGGAATTGTTTTAGTCAGTAGCATAAGCACAAAAAGAAATCCCCCATATTCCTGGGCTCTTAGCCCCACCCTGTCTTCTTTAGCCCCACCCATTTAGCACCATCTTGTCTACATTCCACCACACCCCTCATTCAAAGGCACGGGCCTTGTGTCTCTGATGTAATATTGAACCACCACCACCCCCAAACAAATGCTCACGAAACCAAAGTCATTTATTGATTTTGTTTTACTGTTAGAGCTCGTATTTTAAGGTGGCACTCCTCTACCATCAGTAAACATACTTCAGTTCCCCGCATTCATCGCTGATTTTTTTCCCCTGCGAAAAAAGATGATCATTGGTGTTCAAGAGGTTAAGTATCCGTTTCCTTCCCCTTTTTGAAACCAAGCGGGTGCTCAAGTCAACAGAGTATATTCTTATTAGAAAGTAGGAATCATTTTTTTGGGGGGGCCCCTTTGGGCCAATACCGCCTCATGGAGGACTGTGAGCGTTTCTTTCCCCCTCGTGTCAGAAGCTCTTTCAGAAGGAGTCCACGAAAGCAAATGCATCATCTTCATGCTGAGCCATGTTTTGAAGACCAGGCGTAAAATACTCACCACTGTGGCAAGTGTCGGCTCTTCCTTCTCAGACTGAAGATTGGGGGGTGGGCAGTCTTTCAGTATGAGGGAGAGGTGAGTCCTCCTGAAGCTGGTCAGAGATAACGTTCAGAATATCCTTCGGTGCCTCAGGAAGCTGGCAGTCCACCTAGAAAAGGGCATTCTTTGACAACTGAAGTTAAAGCAAGATTGATTCCTAAAAATAACCAAAGGGCACTCCAGGATAAGACCATCGGGACAACTGAAATGCTCCTTAATGTTGTTGGAACCAGTAATTTCCCAACTGTCGCACCCAACCTTTTTTGGCCCTTTCCCCAGCCAATGACCTTCCAGACTCCAAGTTCTCCTTTTTCATCCTCGAGCTTTCCCCCATTAAGGTACCCGAACTCTCGCACAACATTCCTTTCTTTCATGAGAGTTTGGCCACCATTTTGGTGACCCTAATAAACCACCAGCCCCCAGAAAGAGCTCCACCCCAAAGAGATCACAGAAAGGTGCAATAGGCCTCGTGTGAATGACA
>NW_015162040.1:22931-33417 GCF_001447785.1 Gekko japonicus
CTTCTTTCCCAAAACTTTCCCAACTTTAACTGGAGAGCAAATAGAAATTTTTATTTCATCCAGTGGAGAAGGGGAGAAGGAGTCACTAGGGTAGCTCATCAAAATGATAAGCTTGGGATTGTCTAAGTGTTCAGAAAAAAAGATATGATACAGCCTTCCTAGGATTGAAATACTTCAGAATTTATATGGAGTAGTATGCTGTATTTGAAAGTTCACTAGGGTTGCCAGGTGTGGGATGGAAAATACCTGGAGGCTTTGGAGGTGGACCTGGGAGAGGGCGGGGTTTGAGGAGGCGAGTGACCTCAGCATGGCCCAATGCCTTAAAGTCAGTGCCGGATTTATGCATAAGCTAAATAAGCTACAGCTTAGGGCCTCGCAATCTGCTGGAGCCTCAAATAAAAACACAATATAAAAATGATTTCAAATATTAAAAAGGTGTATATATTTTAAATTTTTCTGAGACCAGCTGATGTAATTTAAAACAGTAGGGGGCCTCTGGGTTTTGTATAGCTTAGGGACTCAGCAAGTCTAAATCCGGCCCTGCTTAAAGTCCACCCTTCAAAGCAGCTGGTCCCACTGCAAGTCTGGAGCTATTGAAGCTGATTACATGTTGGAGATTGGCGTCCGATTTTGTATTGAATTGTTACTGTTCCCAATGCATGTCAGTAAGAGTATGAAAACCACAGCAGCTTAAAGGGAACATCCTGATGAAGGATGAACTTCGAAACATTGTTATGAAACATCCGGACACAATGTCGAATTATTTAGTAGTTCTCCATTGTTTAAGCATTGTAACACATACCAGCTCTCTATGGTTTACATTTTGTACTTTTTCACTGTAGCTACTTTGTATACATTATTTTCTATTACATGTTCCTCAGCTTTTTGGCAAGTTGTAATTGGTGAGTCTGTTAACTACACTTGTTTTTGCCTTCTATTACTATTTTAACAGGGTAGTAGGCTTGCCAAGCCCCCCCGGGGGGTGGGGAACCCCCCGCCCCAGAGGCCCATTCACCGCCACCGCCGGATCGGGCCCCGGGGGGAACTCCACCCCGACGTGCACATCACCAAGAAATGACGCGACTACGCCGGGCACGCTGGGGGCGGGGCCATGGTCATCCGAAGGAAAACTCTATGGTTTTCCCTCGGATTGTCGTGGCCCCACCCCCAACGTGCCCGGCGTGGTTGCGTCACTTTCTGGTGATGTGGATGCGGCGCGCGCGTGCATGCACGCTCCAGGATCGACCCAGGAGTCCCCCGCTTCAGGACGAGGTACGACTTGGGTAGTGAACATCGTTGAATAGAGTTAGGGTTGGCAGGTCCATTTACCTGGCCAGCGGGGGTCTCCCAACATCCTTCCAGGAGACTGGAGGAAGTGATGTTGGGCATTCTCAGGCATACTTCCAGTTTTGGGACTACTTTGGGTTGGGGTGACACTCTGGTTTGGGGGCAAAACTCTATGGTAAATTCAGCTTCAAACCATAGAGTTTTGCCCAAAAACCAGAGCGTCACCCCCCCCCCTCCAGCCAGAAGTAAGGCTGAAACTGGAAGTAGGGTCAAAACGAGAAGTAGATCTGAAAAGATCAGTTGGGAGCAGGGTTATCCCCTGCCGGCCAGCTGACTGGTGGTGGGCAAAAGCCTGAGAAAATGTGGGTTCCCCTTCTCCCAAGGGGGGAGGGGCTGGAATCCTACATAGAGTCCACCCTGCAAAGCTACCCTTTTCTCCAGGAAAACTGATCTCTATTGACTGGAGATCAGTCATAATAGCAGGAGATCTCCAGGCCCACCTGGAGGTCGGCAACCCTACCTCTCTACCAAATCTCTGCCACAACAATTGGTGGTTGCTCGAGGCTTTCGCTATCAGAGGCAGCTGCCTCGCCAGTGCCACGTCCACCTGCTGCCCCTTGGCCCACCCCACCACTGCCGCTGCCATCCCCCAGAGAACCACCTCCTTACCCCTTTGCAGCCCTCGTTCTCTCTAAAAAGAGTATGGCAACGTGTGCATGACTGAACGGCTACCTGAACCCACGCACGATATTCCTTTCCCTTGTGAGTGTTTGACCACCATTTCGGGGACCCCAATAAGCAACCAGCCAGCCACCAGAAACAGTGGATGAATCTTCACCAGGTGGTATCTCGGGAGAGTTTGGACACTTGACATATGGGGCCCATACACTGTTTTCAGAAGGTATCTCGGGAGAGTTTGGACACTTGACCTATGTGGTCCATACACTGTTTTCAGAAGGTATCTCGGGAGAGTTTGGAAACTTGACATATGTGGTCCATACACTGTTTTCAGAAGGTATCTCGGGAGAGTTTGGACACTTGACATATGTGATCCATACACTGTTTTCAGAAGGTATCTCGGGAGAGTTTGGACACTTGACATATGGGGTCCATACACTGTTTTCAGAAGGTATCTCTGGAGAGTTTGGACACTTGACATATGGGGTCCATACACTGTTTTCAGAAGGTATCTCGGGAGAGTTTAAAAACTTGACACATGTGGTCCATACACTGTTTTCAGAAGGTATCTCGGGAGAGTTTGGACACTTGACATATGGGGTCCATACACTGTTTTCAGAAGGTATCTCGGGAGAGTTTGGACACTTGACATATGGGGTCCATACACTGTTTTCAGAAGGTATCTCGGGAGAGTTTGGACACTTGACATATGGGGTCCATACACTGTTTTCAGAAGGTATCTCGGGAGAGTTTGGACACTTGACATATGGGGTCCATACACTGTTTTCAGAAGGTATCTCGGGAGAGTTTGGACACTTGACATATGGGGTCCATACACTGTTTTCAGAAGGTATCTCGGGAGAGTTTAAAAACTTGACACATGTGGTCCATACACTGTTTTCAGAAGGGCCTGGGGGAACTGCCTGCCTGGTGGGCAGCAAGTAGTTGGTGGCTGGTAGGACGGGAGGTGGCCCCCACCCAAAGACAGCTTCCCCTTGAGGCAGGTCACCGTCTTCTAGAGCCTACAAGCAATCCCACGCCTTCCTTAGGCAGTTGGCCTCTCTGTCTTGCCCTCTATAATGAAAGGATCCGACACTTCTCAGAGCGAGAAAAGGCATGGTAGGTTGGCAGTCTTCTCCTGCGCCTTTAAGCTATGCCAACTGACAGTCATCTCTGTGCTTTGTATGGCAATCACTGTTCCCTCTAAGCTGAGTTAAGGTGAGCTAGCTCAACGTTTTTTAGCCTCCGGCTCACACATTTTTGTCTTAGCTCAGGAGGGATGGCTCCAGAGCAAACTAGTTTATGCAGTAACCCAATCACTCACTCACAACTTTAATGCCAGTAGCTCACGGAATGGAATTTTTGCTCACAAGACTTCACAGCTTAGAGGGAACATTGATGACAATAACCAGTGCCACCTCTGAGGAAGTCCAGGGTCACTGTGCAGAGGCAGACAATGGCCAACCACCTCTGCTCGTCCCTTGCCTTGAAACGCCTGGCGAGGGGTTGCCATAAGTCAGGTATGACTCGATGATACTATCCAGCACCAATAGCAACCATGCCCTGACTTGGATAGCCCTCGATAGCTTGATCTCATCAGATCTCGAAACTAAGCAGAATCAACCCTGGTTAATACTTGGATGGGAGACCACCAAGGAAGTCCAGATGTGCTACGCAGAGGCAGGCAATGGCAAAAAAACCCCTCTAAATGTCCCTTGCCTTGAAAGCCCTATGTCAGGGGTGTCGAACTCATTTGTTATGAGGGCAGGATCTGACACAAATGAGACCTTGTTGGGCCGGGCCGGGTGTGTCATAAAATGTAACGCCAGGAGCGGAGATATAAACTTTATAAAGGACACAAGCACAAAGGTGGGGGTTTTTTACTTAAAATAAAAACATGCTCAAAACAGCAGCACTCTTGTAATAGTGTGTTTATTTAGCAGTGTCTGATAGCTGACACCTCTTGCTCTGAATTATTGCATCAAAATGTCTGTGCCGTAGCAATCTTGAGTCTGCTGTTCAGGTGTGTATCTGCAAGCTGCAAACCTACGATGACGCAGCCGCAGCAGAACTGAAAGAAGCAGCAGAAGAAGCAGGAGTGGAGATATAAACTTTATAAAGGACACAAGCACAAAGGTGGGTTTTTTTAACTTAAAATAAAAACATGCTCAAAACATCAGCACTCTTGTAATAGTGTGTTTATTTAGCAGTGTCTGATAGCTGACACCTCTTGCTCTGAATTGTTGCATAAAAATGTCTGTGCAATCTTGAGTCTGCTGTTCAGGTGTGTATCTGCAAGCTGCAAACCTACGGTGACGCAGCCGCAGCAGAACTGAAAGAAGCAGCAGAAGACAGCCAGTTCCACTGCGGGCCTGATAGAAGCCCTTCAGGGGCCTGATCTGGCCCCCGGGCCACATGTTTGACACCCTGCCCTATGTCCTAAGTCGGCTGTCACTTGATGGCCCTCTCCACCACCACCCATGACTCTTCTTAGACGGGCCAGACCATCGACTGCTCCCTCTCTGAACTGTCATGGGTGGGGGGGGACGGGTCACCTGTCGCTGATTCTGCTTTTGCCCAATCCGGGTCGGGAGCCAGCCACCTGGCCGCGACCCCTCCTTTGCCGCCGCCTGCAACCGCTGCTGTCTGAAAGCAAGAATAAAAGTCAGGGGAAGGAGGCACTGATCCATGCCAGGGAGAAGCACCCAGCGGGAGGGCGCCGAGCCAGGGCCTTGTCCGTGGGCGCCTGGCCGTCTAGAGCCTGACCCTCCTCACCCCCGTGTTTGGGGCAGAAGGGGATGGGATTTCGTGACAGTCAAGAAGCGTGCTTTGTGAGAGCGGGGGAGGCCGCCAAAGAATGTCATTTGTCCTCTGCCGCCTTTCATTCGAGCCACAATCAGGTTGTTCGGCCGGCTCCTTTATGAAAGTTTGAAATTGGTTTGTCATCTTTCCCCCCCCTCCCCTACCTCGCCCTCCCCCGCTTTCGCTTCTCACACCTTATCTAGTTTCTGCATTCTCCCCTCTTCAGTAGTCAAAGTGATTGAAAACTGAGCGGATGATTGTCCCCCCACCCCCCACCACCCTCTCCACATTTCTCATTTACCGCAGAATCAAATGGGCCCTTTGTCTCTCAGTCCTCCCCTGATATTGCCTCTGTTACACACAAGATATTCCTCAGGTCGGGTGGGTTGAAAGAGGGGGGGGGACGCCGGGAACGGGAGACCATCTTGGCCTCCTTCGAGATGGCCGCTTCGCCGCTGGAACTGTCGCCCAATAAGGGGGAAGATATACAACTTCTATTTGATGCGCACCGGGCCAATACATTCATTAATCATCATTTTATGCCTCATCAAACACTTCCCAAGTTCCTCCATGGGAGTTATACAAATTAGCCAGTGAAAAGGCAGTAATTTTAGTTTCACTAGGTAAGTGCTTTCTGATTGCCTTCTTCAACAATGCTTCCCTTGACAAGCTAATAAATCAGGCCTTTCGGAATCGGGAGCGTGGCCGGCGCGCACAATGATCCCGCATAGTTCTGCCCGCCGATTTGGAGCTGGGAAGAACCAAAGAGGATGATCTGAGGATCAGAACCGCGGACTTTATAGCCAGGCAAACCTTTCTTTGCGAAGAAAAGAGGGGGTAAAAAAAAAAAACCCAGGCTCGGTTTGGGGCGGGGTGAAGAAAAGGAATGGGAGAATTATTGCCCTTGCTTTTAATTGGTTACCAAGGATAACTGAGAGGGAGAGATTCAGAACATCAGAAGAGCCCTGCTGGATCAGACCAATAGGGCATCTAGTCCAGCATCCTTTCTCACGCAGTGGCCAACCAGTTCCTCTGGAGGGCCAACCACAGGGCACAGAGGCCAAGGCCTTCCCCTGATGTTGCCTTCTGGCTCTGGAATTCAGAGGATTAGGGTCAGGTCACACGGACATTTAGTGCGGGCTTCGCTGCTGATCCCTCATGCATTAAAGTTTCCTGTTCATATTGGCAAACCCGCCTCCCGCACCGAAGCACGCTGAGTCCCGCGGTTTCCGCTCTTTTTATCCGTGTTTTCTGACACCCGTTGGAACAGGTGTTTTCCGATATTTCATGCTTTGTATCGCAATTTTGGTATCTGGACAGCAATCCGCCATGACCGCACTACTCTCCCCTCCCCCTTTTTTGTGTTTCCAGGTTAAGTTATGTGCATGTGCAAACAGGTGCTAGCTTTTATTTTGGTCTTCTTAGTTTGTATGTACGCCGAAGCGCATGCACAGTTTTTTAAAAAAACAAAACCCGCGCCGTCGCAGGGACAGCGCGCTGTGTGATCAGTACTTCGTGCGAGTGAAGCGGAAGACAGAGGAACCGTCTGACCACCTCCAAGCGATATAAAATGTCGCGGATAGAAGAACTGCGGGAAAACTAGCGTGGTAAGAGGTCCGTGTGACCGCGACCTTAGTGCCTCTGAATATGGAGGTTCCCCTCAGTCACCTTGGCTAGTAGCCAGTGATAGACTCCTCCTCCATGAATCTATCTAATCCCCCTTTTCAAGCTGTTCATTCCTGTGGCCATCAATTCACTACATCCTCTGGCAGCGAATCCCACATTTTAATCACTCTCTGTGTAAAGAAGTGTTTCAATTTCTCTGTCCTGAACCTACTGCCCATCAGCTTCATTGGATGCCCTTGAGTTCTGGTATTTTGGGAGAGGAAGAAAAAAGTTCTCTCTGTCAACCCTCTCCGAATCATGCTTAATTTTATAAACCTCTATCATGTCCGTCCGTCCCCCCAGTTGTCTCTTTCCCCAGATTCTTCAGTCTTTCCTCCTAGGGAAGGTGGTCCAACCCCCCTCATCATCTTGGTTCTTATCTCCAATGGCCATGATGCCACATGAGATTCTTGGCGTGACTCTCTGAACAATTGGCTAGGATACACAGTGATAAAATGGGGGGGGGGGGCTCCGCACCTTCCGTGGGCCTAATAACTGTCCAGAGGTGTCAGAATTCTATACTAGCTCTATCAAGTCTCACTCCTATACTGCTGTTAGCCGCCTTGCTCTGGCCTTGCAAACTGAGGGCCATGGGAAAAAATAGAGGGCTCTTTTTACCATATGTGGTGGACGTGTGATAAAGCAAAAAATATTTGGACTGAGGTCCATACAGAGATGGAGAACATTATGAAAGGTAAAATTAAGAAGGAACCGGAAATGCTACTTCTGGGACTTAAAATGGAAGAAGTCAACATGGCAAAACGGACTTTGATGTGGTATATGATTACAACTGCTAGAATGACATATGCTCAATGCTGGAAACAAGAAAGAACTCCCGGAATTTGGGAGGGGTTAAAAAAACTACTTTTTATGGTTGAAATGGATAAAATGACAAGAAAGCTGAAGAATCGGGAAGCAGAAGAATTTTTTGCAGACTGGAAAGACTTTAAAGAATATTTAGAGAAATATTGGGATGTAAAAAATAACCTGTTATGCTTTGATAATTATTGAAGTTTGAAGGACATTAAGAAAAATAGTTAAAAGATATGTTACCAGAAGAATTTTGTTAACGAAAAAGGGGGAAAGAGGAAAATATAAGATTTGGGCTGGAGGTTGGAGCACTGCGGGAAGTCAGAAGGGGAAGATTATTAGGAGAAGAGGATATATGATAATGTGTAAGGTGATGTATAGTTTGACTTATTGATATATCCTAATAAAATTGTTTGTTTGTTTTTTAAAATAGATCCTCTTGGTATCAGTCTAGTTCTACACATGTAGGGGATATCCACACATGCGCATCCCAACATGGGGACCAATATGAGTAACAGCGTGACTGGCTCAAGGTGTGTGTCACACTTGAGGGTGGACTTGACCCCAAGCCTCCCTAGTCTATCTACTATAACACACCAACACTCCTGATGGAAAAATTTAGAGCACCAACATTTAACTCCATATTTATAAGAAACTTTTCTCTCTCCCCAAGTGGGGAGAACTTGGCAGGCGTACCTTGGAAACCTCTGACATTATGCAATCACCTTTCATCAATATTTACTTGCTATCCCTTAGAGAAATCCGGCCTGGAGTCATTTATCAAAAGATTAAGAAAGATGTTTAGGACTGAACTGAATATTCTTGCATGGATTACTTCCAGCCACATATTGCGGGGGGGGGGGGATCACTGGGCACCACTCCAGCCAGAATTAAGCATTGTTAAGTCCCACACACTTCAATGGGAGAGATTTATGCAAGACTTAAATGGAAGAAAGTTTGAAGTTGTGACACCACGTACTTTACACTTCCTTACAAAGTACACACACATGAACCGGCTATGAGCCCCAAACATTTTAATGGGTATGCAGCAAGTGTGATTCTGGAGACAACCATAATGTGTGAAGTGGCCCTTTCCCTCCCCAGCTCAACAAAGTATGATTGGGCTGCACGACACAAAAAAACAGCCCAGTAGTCACACAGTGGGTACTTGACGCCGCCTCCTGTAAAAAAAAAAAACCGGTCCCCCCCCCCCCCCGCAACCTGTTGATCCCATCCTTTTACGCTCCTCCGCATTCCGTAGCAGAGGTGCTCCATAGCTCAGGAGTGTAACTCATTCCACAGCAGGAAAAGTCTGTGGCTCACCGAGAAAGCATCTGCTCGGCACACAGAAGGTCCCAGGTTCAAAACTTGGCATCTCCACTTACACATATAAAAGCAATCAGGGTTGGGAAGAGAGACCATCCTCTTCCTGAGACTCTCGAGAAGACTTTGCCAGTCAAAAAAGACAAGCATGAGTAAGATGGAGTCCAAACGTTGAATTAATTCATGCATACCCTGCCTTTCTCCCCAGTGGGGAACCCAAAGCGGCTTACGTTCATTCTCCCTTCCTCCATTTTATCCTCACAACACCCCTGTGAGGTAGGTTAGACTGAGAGCATGTGAGTGGCCCGAGGTCACCCAGCAAGCTTCCCACAGTAGTGTCGGGATTCGAGCCCGCATCTCTCAGACCCTAGCCTGACACTCTAACCACTACACCACACTAGGGTGAGCGAATGACCAATGTGTAAAGATGCACATGGGAAAAACAGTTGCAGTACCATTCAGAACAATATTTGGTGCTCCACAAAAGGAAAACTCCCCCCTCTAAGTGTTCGATTTGTGATCAAATTGCAATTTCAATATAGGGGCAATCACATGTCCCTAAGAACGTATCAGGGTCTGAAGCTCTGCAATAGGTAGGGTTGCCATCTTTGGGTTGGGAAGTACCTGGCGATTTGGGGGATGGATCCTGGAGAAAAAGAGCTAGACCTTCTGGCTGCCAGGCAATCTTAGGATCTCCTGGCTATTCTACACACAAGGCTATATGATAATTAATTAATTCCCCACAGTCAGGTCATTGATGTGACTTGGTATTAGGCAGCTTGGGCCTTCCTTGATGGCCTCGTTTCACACTAACCATGTTGCTATAAATGGGAAAGGGAAACAAAATGAAAGCCTCTTCCCTGTTTGTGAAGACCATCAAAAGATGGCCTTCTAGCCCCTAACCTGTTGGCAACTGCAGAAGAATTCGGGTACGCTGAAGACCACATAGTATTCTTGAGGGTGGGAGAGAAACATGGCAGGTGGAACTAAGCCGTGTGCATCGCCATGGGATGTTGCAGTTGCCAGTGCTAAAAACTGCTTTATAAAAGAGAAGGGAGTGAGATAGCCACGTCTGTGGGCGCTAGCGGGATATGTTATTGTCAATGTACAGCCCTGAAGCATGTGTAGTAACAAGACAGAAAAATAATGTCTTTCATCCGTTAAGAGGCTTCTTTTCAAGCCACAATCACCCTCCACAGATATCAGGGGTTAAGGGGTGGGGGGAATGTTCATATTGATGGACAAAGATCCAACAGACATTCTTGGTGATTTTCCTGCTCTTTAGAAATTAAAACATCCTAGTGATTTACACAGGTGTTTATAATCGTGTGAATGATTTACTGTAAATCATCTACATGATTATAAACTTCTGTGTAAATCACCAGATTCCCCCCCCCCCTGCACGGTACTTGAACTGGGAGACATCATATGAAATTGATTGGCGGTCCGTTCCAGGAGAAGTTTAGAAGCCAGTTTGGTGTAGTGGTTAAGTGTGCGGACTCTAATCTGGGAGAACCGGGTTTGATTCCCCACTCCTCCACTTGCACCTGCTGATGTGACCTTGGGTAAGTCACAAGCTCTGGCACAGCTGTCCTTGAAAAAGAGCAGTTTGTGTCAGAGTTCTCTCAGCCCCACCCACCTTACAGGGTGTCTGTTGTGGGGAGGGGAAGGGAAAGGAGTTTGTAAGCCGCTCTGAGACTCCAAGTGAAGGGCAGGGTATAAATCCAATCTCCTCCTCCTCCTCCTCCTCCTCCTCCTCTTCTTCTTCTTCTTCTTCTTCTTCTTCTTCTTCTTCTTCTTCTTCAGAATTCTCTAATTCTCCTCCACAAAATGTAGCATCGACCACTAGCTTAGATGGCATTTGAAAAAAGATGGCTACCTCATGAAACACTTAAAGGACAGTTCCAGCCTGTAGTCACTC
>NW_015162040.1:33431-37131 GCF_001447785.1 Gekko japonicus
ACACAGGAGCAGTATTCCCCCATTTCCTTCCACTGGAAATGACTCTTACTACCATATTCTTTCTTGTGAACCCTCCAGAGGCCTTCTTTATCCTATGGAGACAGAACCCTGAACCCTGATTAGAGGAGACCTCAAAGTGATCCAGTAACACTTCTATAACATAGTGAAAGAACATGAATACATGAAGCTGCCTTATACAGAATCCGACCATTGGTCCATCAAGGTCAGTATTGTCTACTCAGACTGGCAGCAGCTCTCCAGGGTCTCAATCAGTGGCCTTTCACATCCCCGACTGCCTGGTGCTTTTAACTGGAGATGCTGGGGATCGAACCGGGGACCTTCTGCGTGCTAAGCAGAGGCGTTTCCACTGCGCCACAGTCCCTCCCCTACTTGTGACTACCAGAAGAAAATGGATGTGCCACTATTATTGTTTCCACAGGAGGTTGTTTCATATTTGGGCGGGAGGAAAAGATGCAAAGAAATGTCATTTAAGGAATCATTGCCACGATTTCCAGTGGGAAAATACATAAGATATGAAGAAATATTTTAAAGTTGAGTTTGATTGTTGCAATGATGTTGATTAATGTAATCTTTGATCGGGTATTTGTTTGTTTGTTAATCTGTGTTTGTTATGCCTTTAAAATTCAATAAAGAAATTATATATATATAAAATCATTGGATATTTGTGTATTTCATTCTTATATTAATTAGCAGAGTTAGCAGAATATAAATGAGTCTGAGTCCAAGGAGTGTTTTACAATATAAAAAGTTTACTACAACCTAACATGGGTAAAAGGTTCACGGGATGAAAAATAACAAAGAGCTTTATTTCTACATCCTCACATCTAGATAGACTAACTTAGAGTCCCTTACATGGCAGAGGTCTAATGAAGACATCTTAACTCATTCTAAGACTAATGGAGACTGGAGCTTCTGGCGGGCTTTCTAGCTCTCTAAACAGATAGGATACAAACAAACATGTGATTCAGTACACAGCATTAACCCAGTAAATACTAAATAGAAGTGTTCTAACTTGTAACATCCAACACAGGTTCAAAGGTCTCCCGGGTTTTACCTGATTCAGTGGCTAAGCAGCGCTCTTTTAAGGATGGCTGCGATCACACACACCAAACAATCCACGTTCAATCCACTGTCAATGCACTTTCCAGCTGGATTTGGCCAGTTCACACAGTAAAATCCAGTTGGAAAGTGCATTGAAAGTGGATTATTTAGTGTGTGTGATCGCAGCTGATGTTCATCGAAGTAGCATTTTCATACCTGTCGGCGATATCAGTGCGGCTGAGGAAAGACATGGCATGGTCTGAAATGGGAGGGGATGGTAAGGCCCCCCCTACCCTCCTTTTTGGAGAGGTCCACTTGAAGCCAGTGTGAAGAGTGGTGACGGTGGAACAGAAGAGACTTGGGTTCAAATCCCCACTCAGCCCATGATGCTCATTGGCTGACCTTGGGGCATTCCCCCGCTCTCAGCCTGATCTACCTCATGGTGCAATGGTGAGGGGAAATGGGGAAAGGAAGAACTCTGCACGTCGCCTTGAACCCTTTGGGGGAACAGTGTCCTAGAGTGGCTGGAGTACTGGAGTCAGATTCTAGGAGACCCGGGATCAAAGGCCTACAGTGCCATAGACGTTTGCTGGGTGGCCTTGGGCCAGTCACATACTCTCAGCCTAATCTACCCCACAGAGCTGTTGTGAGGATAAAATAGAGGAAGGTTAGCCTGAGAATAGTTGGGGGGATGTGGACTGATTTGGGTTGCAGGTGGGGATAGAGGAGGAGGAGGAGATTGAATTTATACCTCGCCCTTCACTACCCAAAGGAGTCTCAGAGCGGCTTTCCCTTCCCCTCCCCACAACAGACACCCTGTGAGGTCGGTGGGGCTGAGAGAGCTCTGACAGAAACTGCTCTTTTTCGAGAACAGCTGTGCCAGAACTATGGCTTGCCCAAGGTCATCCAGCAGGTGCGAGTGGAGGAGTGGGGAATCAAACCCGGTTCTCCCAGATTAGAGACTGCACACTTAACCACTACACCAAACAAATAAACGGTGGGATTTAAATGTACCAAAGAGTGCCAGAGGAGAGCTTGTGGCATCAGACTAGTCAGGGAACACTCAACCGGCACTTTCCATTCGGCCTGCGTTTGGCCCCTTCATCTTCCCAGTTGTGCAAATCCCCCTGAAATCGCTGGAAATTACTCATCAGTAACAAGACCCCAAATTGCAATATTTCTTATTTCTCTGGCCGGGCGACAGAAGAGGGGAATGGATGTCCAGACCGCCAATCTCTCCCCTGCCGGCGTGCCTTGAAATATACACGTTGTTAGCCATGTGGACAGGTGAGGGGTGCTTACATAAATCTAGAGGCTGCTATTGTCAGAAGTAACCGATTACCGGGGGAAGCCGTAATAGAGACTGTATTTAATCTGCGACCAATTGATTCCTCCAGTGTTTCAGGTATTTGTACTGTAGGTTTAGATTTGTTGAGTGGTTTCACAGAAAGCCTCCCGGGTATGCTGTCTTATCTCTCTCCCCCCCCACCCACCAAGAAAATTGCCGCCTTTGACAGTATCAGTCCCTTCTTCTTTTTTTAGGGGGGGGAGAGAAACTTGGCCGTAAATCATCGCACTAATCAGCTGTCAACAGCCAACAAGCATACATTGGCATTCAGCCGGCAAAATTTGTTTTGGAGAGGCCTTTAGAAACAGAAACCATGTTTGTATCAATAACCATCTGTTAGCTTTGCCTACATAAGTATGTACAACACTGGGAGGCACTAGGCGAGAGACAGAAAGCCGGGAGAGAAATCCGATGGGGAGGGTGGGGGGAGTATTAATTGCCTGCCTAAAGTGGGGGAGGGCCGAGAGCCAATTCTTTACAAAATAAACAGGATTGGTAGATAGTTCCACATTGCAAGGCACAGGAGACTGGGGAGAGTGTGGCGTTGGGTCAAGAGCCGGCCAATCCATCGCTCTGCATTCCTCAACCGGGGAAAGAAGATCCGAGAGGAGGGTGGAGTGAAGGCGAGGGCCGCGCAGGGTTTCGACGGAACGTTCCGTGGCGACGTTTGGTGCATAGATTCCGCGCGTGGGTTGGACGCGTGGCCTCCACGGAACGTTCCGTGACAAGGATCTGGGCGTTCCTTCGATTAAGCGCTCCGTAACGACGTTCGCCTACAGGCTCGACGGAACGTTCCGTGGAAAGGTTGTGCGCAGGGGCTCCGTGGGCGGGTTCGACGGAACGTTCCCGAGCTTATTATTTATTACTTCTTTCGTCCCCTCCCTTTCCCCCCCAGTGGGACCCAAAACAGCTGGCCTCGTTCCCTCCTCCTCTGGTCTATCCTCACAACAACCCTGTGAGGGAAGTTAGGCACGAGAGTGTGACCGGCCACAGGTCACCCAGCGAGCTTCCAAGGCAGGAGCGAGGAGGATCATTCGACAGACTTAACCACTACAAGACGCTGACTCTGTAGCGATGTTCCGCATATAGGTTCGACCGAAGGTGCTCTAGCACAGAACGTCTGAACAGCGTCTCCCTCTGGTTCGATGTGCAGCCGATGTGCAGCGTCTCCCTCTGGTTCGAACGAGCAGCCGGCCATTATTTTGCTCCCAAAGTGTTGGGATTTTTGTTTTGTTTTGTTTTCTAGAGCCAGGAAGATCTACTACTACTACCTACTCTACGTAGTAGTAT
>NW_015162040.1:37241-41177 GCF_001447785.1 Gekko japonicus
TATTATTATTATTATTATTATTATTATTATTATTATTATTATTATTATTATTGGAAAGCTCCTCCATTAGCATGTTCAGAGCCTGGGGAACTCTCTTACAAGATCATGACTCAGCCCCACCGTACCTTCCTGAGTCGATATAAATTACCTGCCTACCATTTTCTTCTCACCTTGACACAGAGAGTACTCCATCTTTCTGTGTTATACCTCTGAGGATGCCAGTCACAGACCACGGCCATACAACCCGGAAAATCTGCAACAGCTAATTATTATTATTATATCTCTCTTTTAGGTTCCTGGGTTCCTCCCAGAAGACAGGGAGAACAAATACGTGGGTTCCGGATGATGAAGAAGACCTCTGTCCAAAAAATGTCCTGGCAAAAAAAAACAAACCCAAAAACCTTAGCTAGGAATTGTAAAGCGCTTTGCTTGCAGGAAAATGCGTCGTGGGGATTATGACTAATGTGGAAGGGGCCGAGATATTAGGCTTCTGATTCGGGCGGCAAATAAATCAGCAAAGGAAAGAATTATGTCATTGCAATTCGCCTTTGCTAGACTCGAGCTAGAACAGAGGACCCAGTACAACTGATGAGTAAGGGCTTGTTTGGTACCGAGCAGGAGGAGGGGGAAGGCGATGTTCTATTAAGAAGTCATTTTATCGGACCCGGATTGTCCTTGAGTATCAGGGTTCACCCTAGTTCGAGAATCGCCATACAGACAAATAATAATTTGAAATTGTAAGATGGCTGTCTGAGGCTGGCCTCGAACCCGCGACCCCTTAGCGAGGTGAGCCGGGAAGGACAGCTGCTCGCCTCCCCGCCCCCAGGAATTCTCGGCTGGGTTCCTGAATCTCACCATCCAAAGAGGCAATTCAGTACCTCCAAGTCCCACTGGAGACGCCACACCGCTCCACACGAGCCCCTAGACACGTGAGTCTAAAGTTCCCCCACTGGAACTCTAGGCTTGTTAGGTGGCTCGGAAAACTGCCATTGGAAGGGCCTTTTCCCCTACTCCCCCCTTCCTGAGCCTAAAACCGCGGCTGATGAAAGGCAGGTACAGTCAAAGGAGGCCTTTATTTAAACAGACCTGATAATGCGCGATTGCGACCGTTCGCTTCCCGAGGTTGGGGGGAGGCGAAGCAAAGTCGCGCAGTATCCAGCCAATAAGTCTCGGCTTCGCAGCGCACAAAACGCGGAGCGAACTCGTCCGACCCAGAATGATGGATCCAGCAGGGGGGTGTGCGTGCGTGTACTGGGGGGTATGTCATTTTAAAAAGAATTAAGCGGCGGGGAGTTTAAAAACAAGAGAGAACAAAATCGTGCGACAGGCGCTGTCTACGACACGGGGGTTTATAACCATAAGAACATAAGAGAAGCCAAGGCTGGATCAGGCCAATGGCCCATCTAGTCCAACGGCCCATCTAGTCCAGCACTCTGTGTCACACAGTGGCCAAAAATACCAGGTGCCATCAGGAGGTCCAGCAGTGGGGCAGGGGGTAACAAAATCTTCCAGCCTTGCGCTCCTCTCGAAGCCCGTTCACACGACTGATTTGAGCACCGTGGTTTTCCGTGTCAAAACCGGGCTCGGTGGACTCCAGTGCTAAACGGAGGAGATCAACGTTGGAGGAGGTATACGGCCCTGAAAAGCTGGTTTTAAAGTAATTATTGTATTGCCTTTTGTTGGGTGTTACAGGTCAAAACACTTCAGTATTTACAGGGTTAATGATGTTTGTTATGATCAACAGGAAGTCACATATTTGTTTGTAACCAATCTGTTTAGACAATAGAATGCCCGGGAACTTTGGAGCTAACTTGCTAGTCCGATTGGAAACCAAGGTGTCAAGTATTTAGCATATTGGCTTCTCTTTCCTCTCTTTGTTCTGACTGAGAAGGAGACGCCATTCTCTTCCCGTTTTACCTTTTAGCTGTAAGGATGTAGCCATATTAGCTCTTTGTTATTTTCATATCCTGTGTACCTTTTCCCCATGTTAGGTTTATAGTAAACTTTTATATTTTAAACACACCATGGACTCAGTCTCTTAATACTCTGCTGACTTACTCTAAAAGAATACCAACACCTTGGTTGGGGGGGCGTGGTTTCCTCTTCTCAGTCACCGATTTGCATTGGCATCCTAAACAGAGCTCCCCCTGCTACGTCCACTGAAGTCAACGGGCTTAGAAGTGTGTGACTCTGTTTAGGATGGCACTGCTTTGCATACGGACCGCTGGGCTCGGTGAGATTGACTCGGCCCTCTGTACTCTGTCGCTAGCACTCCAGGGGAACTGTTTGGCCACTGGGTGAGACAGGAGGCTGCCCTCTGTGCTTGCCTTTTCCCCATCCACGGATAATTCAGACCAGCTTCTGCGTGGAACTCAAGCAACCTGGATGCAGAGGGGCAGCCGAGCCACTTCAGGAATAAGTGTCTCTGCATGAGTTCCAGTTCTGGGCGTCTCTTCTTCCAGGGACAGAGACTCAGTCAGAGACACTGGGAAGAAGCCTTCACTAAAAGCGCCTAATTCTTATTCTTAGACTGATCCCTATGGGGATGTCTTTCCACTCTTAAAGGGGGGGGGGGGAGTAGCATGCCAGTTCTCCGGATTTCTTGTTGGACTTTCCAAGACAGGACTTATTAATAGTCTGTGCCTAGTCGGAGGTGAAGATTTTGTTATCACTCAATTTCTCCCCCCCCCCCCAGTCCAACAGCTGCAAAAATCAGATGCTGACTCTGCCCAGGAGTTGGGGGGGGGATGAGGCGAAGATTTGTTTGTTTGTTTTAAAGCTTAGCTACTGGCTCGGGTTATTTATGGAAGGCTCGCATATGACTCCCCGTCCCCGATCCCAGCTCTAAGTGTTTCGATCAGACCGACTCAAGGATGAAGAGGGAAAGCGGTTGACTGCATCTCTGTTTCCAGCAAAGGCCCTCAGAATACCAGGAAAGAGTTGTTTTAAAAAAAAAAAAAGCAAACAAACCTTCAGGAGGGTCGCCCTGTTGGTCTGAAGCAACAGAACAGAGTTGGGGTCCAGCGGCACCTTCGAGACCAACAAAGTTGAATCCTGGCCATAAACTTTCGTGGGCATGTACACTTTTCCATATAGCTGGAGTCTAGTGCGCGCGCGCAGGAAGGCTTGTAATCCAACGTTGTTAAAGGTGCCACCGGACTCAGACTTGGTTCTGTTAAAAAGAAACCACCCTTGCTAGTATCCTTTCAGAAACCAACGCGACAACGTCCAAAGCGGTGCGGACCACCCTTTCCACCAGGACGTTTCTGATCTAGGCTGGCGGTCTTCCCAAAAAAAAAAAATGGTGACGTGCCTTGCCTTTATTCAAAGCGCAGGCGACATTTACTTCCGCGTCGTGGACTCGATCCCTGACCAAGATCAGCCCAGGCTGGAAGGACAGGTTGCAGCCCTCCAAAACCCAGGGGGCTCGTCAATTTGAACGTGTTTCTTTTGGGCTTGAGTCGAGTATAGGGCGGGGGGGGGGCACTGGGGGACCTCCTGATGGCACTGTTATTTCTGGCCCGTGTGTTCCACTGTGTGACACAGAGTGTTGGACTGGATGGGCCTTTGGCCTGACCCAACATTGGTGTCTCTTATGTTCTTATGTTCTCTTATGTAAACTTGCTTAATGCAAGAGCCACATAGAATGAACGTCAGATGTCTGAGAGCCACATGACAGGAACAGATATTAAATTGGAAAATATGCAAATTTGCTCTTTATTAGCATTAAATGAGACTGCCAAAAATAAAAACAAAAGAAGAAGAGGAGGAGGAGGAAGAGGAGATTGGATTTATACCCCGCCCTTCACTACCCAAAGGAGTCTCAGAGCGGCTTACAAACTCCTTTCCCTTCCCCTCCCCACAACAGACGCCCTGTGAGGTAGGTGGGCCTGAGAGAGCTCTGACAAAAAACGCTCTTTTTCAAGGACAGCTCTT
>NW_015162040.1:41467-41630 GCF_001447785.1 Gekko japonicus
GAAACACTGTAAGGGGATTTTACCTCTAAACCTCTTGGGTATTACAAGTGAAAACACTCAGTATATCTAGGGTTAAATGTTTGTTTATGTTACTCACAGGAAGTCACATGTTTCTCATGTACCCAATGTTCTTTAGATGTAGGAAGCCCGGGAACTTTCTCCC
>NW_015162040.1:43763-52842 GCF_001447785.1 Gekko japonicus
AAGAAGAGTAGCCATAATCTCTCTCTTCTAGTTTTGTCTTTGTAGAGTAAGGATGTAGCCGATTATGCTCTGTTGTTATTTTCATCCCAGTTACCCTTCCTCATGCAGGAATTTAGTAAAAGCTTTATATTTTAATCACAAAAGAAGAAGAGTAGCCATAATCTCTCTCTTCTAGTTTTGTCTTTGTAGAGTAAGGATGTAGCCGATTATGCTCTGTTGTTATTTTCATCCCAGTTACCCTTCCCCATGCAGGAATTTAGTAAAAACTTTATATTTAAATCACACATGAACTCTCAGTCTCAATTATTTTACTCTGACTCTGCTGAACTATCTTATCTCTGCTAAATACCTTTTTTCCCCTTCAATATCTCACTATCACCCAACAGGGGTTTATGGCATTTACCTACTCTTCACAACATTCTTTTCTATACAATTTGATTGCGGGTAGGTTAAAAGAAGAAGAAGAAGCAATTAACTCCTCTTTAGGCAATCCCTCAACGTTCCGCACTCTGTCAAAAATATGGTTGCTGCTCCCCTCTGCATGCCATTCCCACTAGAGTAGATCCGTGGACTTCCGTGTGGGCTGAATCCACTGTGGATCCACTGTGGATTCAGCTGCCTCCACCAAGAACATAAGAACATAAGGAAAGTCATGTTGGATCAGGCCAATGGCCCACTCTGTGTCACACAGTGGCCAAAAGCCAGGTGCCGTCAGGAGGTCCACCAGTGGGGCCAGAACTCCAGAAGCCCTCCCAATCTTGCCCCCTCCAAGCAGCAAGAATACATACATCACTGCCCCAGATGTAAGAACATAAGAGAAGCCATGTTGGATCAGGCCAATGGCCCATCCAGTCCAACACTCTGTGTCACACAGTGGCCAAAAACCAGGTGCCCTCAGGAGGTCCACCAGGGGGCCCAGAACTCCAGAAGCCCTCCCCATCTTGCCCCCCAAGCACCAAGAGCATCACTGCCCCAGACATAAGAACATAAGAGCAGCCATGTTGGATCAGGCCAATGGCCCATCCAGTCCAACACTCCATGTCGCACAGTGGCCAAAAACCAGGTGCCCACCAGGAGGTCCACCAGCGGGGCCAGAACTCCAGAAGCCCTCCCACTGTTGCCCCCGCCCCGCACCAGGAATATAGAGCATTATTGCCCAAGACAGAGTGTCCCGTCTATGCCAACTTCAACTCGTGCATTCTGAAGGAAACTTCACTGGTTGGTTGGTTGGTTGGTTTCCTGTTCTTGTTTAATACTTCAGGATCCAGGCGGGCAGTAACCGACTTCATATTTGCACCTGTTAGCCCTTTTCTTTGTGATGTAAAGCTGTTGGGTATTACAAGTTGAAAACACTCAGTATATCTGGGGTTAAATGTTTGTTTATGTTACTCACAGGAAGTCACAGGTTTCTCATGTAACCAATGTTCTTTAGATGTAGGAAGCCCGGGAATTTTCTCCCTGATCTAGGAATTTGATTGGGACTAAAGTGTCAAGGTGTATTACCATTTTATGGCTTCTCTTCCCGTCTTTGTTTTGGTGTTCTGAAGAAGAAGAAGAATAGCCATAATCTCTCCTCTCTTCTAGTTCTGTCTTCGTAGAGTAAGGATGTAGCCGATTGTGCTCTGTTGTTATTTTCATCCCAGTTACCCTTCCCATGCTAGAATTTAGTTAAAACTTTATATTTTAATCACACATGGACTCTGAGTTTGAATTATCTTACTCTGGCTCTGCTGGACTATCTTATCTCTGCTAAATACCATTTTTTAATATCTCACTATCACCCAACAAAAGCAAACAAACACACCCGGGCAGCTTTAACCGCCCTTGTTTCGTTTTTCGGAATGATACAGGAAGATCGGTCCAGTTTTTTTTTTTCAACCAACCGTGGGGCGCTTCTCTTCGCTTCGCTGCGGGTCGTTGCAAGATCCCTTCCGCTCTCTTGCGGCAGCATATCGGTTTGAGTCCAGATCCTTGGGCTTAACTGGATTGTGGAGGAGGTGGGACTCAAAACCGTCGGCTTTAGCCATCCTCAAGCGAGTTGGGCCAGAGGATCCGGACTGCAGCCGAATTCGGATCGTGCTCTTCCGCATTCCCATTTTGCCGCTGCTGTGGAACTGAACCCGGGCGCTCCAGAAGGAAACGGATCTTTAGACCTGACCAGTGTTCCCTCTAAGCTGAGTTAGTGTGAGCTAGCTCATGGGGGGGGGGTTAGCCTCCAGCTCATACATTTTTGTCTTCGCTCTGGAAAGATGGCTCCAGAGCAAACTAACTTGTGCCGTGGCCCAGTCGCTCGCTCACAACTTTCATGCCAGTAGCTCTCACAGATTTTTTTTTGCTCACAAGACTCCACAGCTTAGAGGGGGCACTGGTGCCTGCCAACCAAGCCCACAGTTCGAACCCCAAGTCCTGGAAGGCGGCACGGAGTTCGGACGAAGACCGAAAAAGCTGACAGGTGGCTTCATCCCTGGCACCCAAGAGACACGCGTGGAGGAATCAGATTTGAAATTTAACCCTGGGAGAAATTTAGACCTGGGAGATCTACCTTGCAGAAATCAAGCACTTTCGAGTCAATGAAGGTGAAAGGGGCCCAAAGAGATTTACAGTAGTAATATAATTGGGGGTGGGGGGTAGTATTTGCATTGGTCCTTTTATTTTTAAAAAAGGTTCTAATTTGAAGCAGCTTTCTTAAAAGGTTTGGACCAAAAGCCACGCCACCCAAGTGAAGGCTTGGTTTTGGTTTTCAGGTCCCATGGGCTTCAAGGGGAGAGACAGCTGTGAACGTCCACTTTATGAAATCTGCATTTCTGGGGGGGGGGCACCTTGGAACAGTTAGAGAAGTAACTATATTTGGACCAAGGAACAGCATAGGTTCTCGTCGGGCAGAGTCCCTGGAATATGCCGGTGTGTGATGTGCGGCGATCCAACGCTTATTTTGGGATATAGAGGCGTTTTTTTTCAGTGTCACCAATATCTGTGGTTGGATTCTCGAATAAGGCATTCGGAAGCGCTTATTCGGACCATCGTAAGTCCGCTCTGTTTATACATCATTGCTCGGAAGTAGCTTTCAGTAGGATTTATACACTGGCTCTCCTTTGCCTGGATCATGCATGCCTGTTTAGTTAGCGTGAGGGGGGGGTGCATGGCTTTATTCCATAGACATGAGTGGAGCCCTGCTGGGGGCATTTCTTAGCAGGCTTCTTAAGGTGCTGGTATGGTTTATAACCCAGGCCAGAAAATACCCGCCTGACTCTCCAGACCGCTGCAATCCGATTTATTGTCCGGTCTGTCTGGTGCTGAAGCGAATCTAACGGATCGGGCTCTACGGGGTCTGCAGTTCTGAATCTGGACTGAAACCGAATTAGGATCTTGGACTGCGCTCTGGGGTTGCCAACGTGTTGAGCAAAGACACCCAAAAACGGGGGGGGAGGGGGAATGGCGCAGGGACCACTGGGAAGGATGATCTACGGGGCGGGCGGGGGGGGGGGGAGAGACCCACAAGACTGTCTGTGGCCGGCGAGAACGCCGCAGGGACACCCTTACTTAATTCTTTCTCTGTTTTTAATTGGAAGAAGAAATAAATGTTTAGGAAGTCAGTTCGTATACCACCAACCAGGGCTCCTTCTAAGCTGTGGAGCGAAAATTCCACTTTGTGAGCTACTGGCATTAAAGCTGCGAGCGAGCGATTTGGCTACTGCATAAACTAGTTTGCTCTGGAGCCATCCCTTCCTGATCTAAGACAAAAAAATGTGTGAGCCAGAGGCTAAAAAAACTGTGAACTAGCTCACACTGACTCAGCTTAGAGGGACTGCAGTTCTGAATCTGGACTGAAACCGAATTAGGATCTTGGACTGCGCTCTGGGGTTGCCAACGTGTTGAGCAAAGACAGCCAACAACGGGGGGGAGGGGGAATGGCGCAGGGACCACTGGGAAGGATGATCTACGGGGCGGGCGGGGGGTGGGGGAGAGACCCACAAGACTGTCTGTGGCCGGCGAGAACGCCGCAGGGACACCCTTACTTAATTCTTTCTCTGTTTTTAATTGGAAGAAGAAATAAATGTTTAGGAAGTCAGTTCGTATACCACCAACCAGGGCTCCTTCTAAGCTGTGGAGCGAAAATTCCACTTTGTGAGCTACTGGCATTAAAGCTGCGAGCGAGCGATTTGGCTACTGCATAAACTAGTTTGCTCTGGAGCCATCCCTTCCTGATCTAAGACAAAAGCATGTGAGCCCGGGGCTAAAAAAACTGTGAGCTAGCTCACACTAAATCAGCTTAGAGGGAACACTGCCACCAACCATCCAGGAACATTCCTGCCTAATGCATTCTCCATAAAAGCCGGGTAGCGTTCCGGCTGTATTACACGCCGTGTAGCACATAAACCTATTTACAGCAGACTCAAACGGCCTTTCCCTTGCAGCAAAAGAGTTCTGCGTTCTTCATTGTGCGCGTCCTCACAACAACCCTGTGAGGTAGGTCACCAGAGTGGAAATGTTTCACCTTAGGTGGTGTGACAGGCCCAAGGCCAGTTTCACAGTCAGTGGCAGAGGTTGCGTTTGGCTTCCGCAGTCAAGTCCCCACCAGAGGACCGTTCTGGAGTTTATCGGTTCTGGAGTCGGCGTGATCAGTGTCACCACAACAGACCACACAGGAGTTAAAGCCCTTTTTTTGCGCGCTTGTTTAGCCTGGATCTAAAAAGGTTTGTGGGGACCAGGGAGGAGAGGAATTGAGATTTCGTTTGGCCTGGGAGAAAGACAGAGCTTCAAGCTAAGAGATTCCCCATCCCCCCCCCCACTCTTGCGTTGCTCTCATCGATTGCAGGATTTTCAGTACTACTTCCCATAAACCTGAAGAAGTGTGCGTGCACTCGAAAGCTGATACCCAGAATTAAACTTTGTTGGTCTTAAAGGTGCCACCGATCGGACTCCAACTTCGTTTCCCTTAAACCAGTTCGAGTTAGTTTTAGTGGTACTGCTCCGGAGTAATACCCACTAACCCCTGAAACAAGGCGTGTTTCTTCGGGGAGCTTTCAAACCAATGAAGAGCTGGGTCCTTGCCATATCAACTTAGGAGTACATCACTGGCATTTACTTCCAAATTAATTACCCTTCGGATTGCATCCTTAAAATGCTTTCCCAAAATTTAAGGGTCTGGGACAGTCCTCTGTTAACCCCTTACTGAAATTAGGATTCTCTTTCTTATGTGTTAACTTGCTGAAATCGAGGATTTGGAGAGGTAGCGAGGGCCGGCTCACCCACTAGGCAAACTAGGCATTCGCCTAGAGCGCGGGACCCTGGATGGGGCGCCAAGCTGTGCTTCCCCCTCCTCCCCCCTTTGGTGGGGGCGGGGGCGGGGGAAGAGGTGGTGACGGCAAAAGGGTGGCTGGCTCCAGAGGTCTCCAGGTCTCCAGGCCCCACCAGGAGGTTGGCATCTGCACCACAAGGCAGCCTCGCCTAGGGCACAGAAACACCTCGAGCCAGTTCTTGCTATTCTCTATAGCTTTTAGTCTAACCTGGAGAAAACCTATCCCCTGTCTGTCCCCAGACCTCAGTAGTCAATGAGACGGATTCTGGACAATATCGGAGCCCTGCCCCACTCATCCAGTGGGATTAACTCTGAGGCAAAGTATGGGACCTCCGCCTGAAATCGGTTTCAGTCTCGATCTTCCTCATCCCGTTTCCATAACTGAAAAGCAGACGCCCAGTGGGCTGGCTAATAAAACGGATTGAGACTGGGTGCGCATTTAGAAGGTGACGTTTAAACCGGGAGAAGTATGGGCTTGTGCCGGCTGGTGAAGCGCAGTAACAATGACCCGGAGCGAGGGCGCTTTAAATTGCGGATCTGATTCCGGAACCTTTTGGTCTCTCCCGCATTCAACACGGTAGATGAGCTGCGTTAGGGTCCAAAGGCTGCTGAACGTCTAGCCCTGGGGGAGAATGGCAAACTGTGTCGTCCTGGCCCCAATTCGCTTAAACCGGTTTCCCAGTATCCCCCCCTCCCCATTTAAACCGGTTCCCTCAATCTGTACCCTCTGCCAATGCTCCCTCTAAGATGTGGAGCCCTGTGAGCAAAAATTCTACTTTGTGAGCTACTGGGCATTAAAGTTGTGAGCAAGCGATTTGGCTACGGCATGAATTAGTTTGCTCTGGAGCCCTCCTTCCTGAGCTAAAACAAAAACGTGTGAGCCAGAGGCTAAAAAACTGAGCTGCCTCACACTAGCTCAGCTTAGAGGGAACACTGCTGTCCTCTGCCTTCAGTATACAGGCTCTGGGACGCAGCTGGTTGGTGGATCGCACTCTATGTCAGTCACAATCAGGAACCCACAAATCTCACTGCGCCTCGACCCTGCGCATATTTTCTCGGAAGTAAATCCCATTGTCCGACGGGCTTCACTCCCAAATGATAACACTACAGTGGACGAAGAACGGTGGAAGGAGACCCCACGCCAAACGCCCTATTAATCCCGGAGTTTACTGGATAGCCCCGGGACAGTCATTCTGGTTCAGCCTAACCTACAAGGTTGTTGTAGAAATAAAGTAGCGGGAGGGGGAGGGGAGACCCGTACACCTGAGCTCTATGGAGTAAAGGCAGAGATGAATTTCTACATTCGTCTGCATGAGCTTAAGATCGCCAGAGCCCCTAAGTGTTTACTCGGAAGTAAGGGCCACTGTTTTTAAGTCGGACAGGCGTTTCACATGCATGCGCTTTCAGTCACCGGATTTACAGTGTGAAAGGGCAAAACCCGCAGAAAATGCGTCGATTCAGCAGGTGTGCAAGCACCTCAAGAACGAATGGGTAGGCTCACCTCGATGGCAAACCCAATTTGCAGTTTGCAAGCCCTTAAACTGATTTCTGTTCCCCAGACACCAGCAGAGAATGTTGGGTGCAGTGTTTCCTCTAAGATGAGTTAGTGTGAGCCAGCTCACAGTTTTTAAGTCTCCGGCTCACAGGTTTTTGTCTTAGCTCAGGAAGGATGGCTCCAGAGCAAACTAATTTATGCAGTAGCCAAATTGCTTGCTCACAACTTTAATGCCAGTAGCTCACAAAGTAGAATTTTTGCTCACAAGACTCCACAGCTTAGAGGGAGTATTGATTGGGTGGTTGTTTTCTTTTTTTTCCCTTTAGAAATCTGAACCACCGTCTTACGCACTGCCGCTGGGGAGACGATTAGCACTTTCAGACATGCTAAATAATGCAGTTTCAATCCACTTCAGCCACGGTTTGCAAGTGGATTTTGCCATCTCACACAGGAAAATCCAGTTGCAAAGTGCATTGAAAGAGGATTGGAAGTGGATTATTTAGTGCGTGTGAAAGCCCCAATATTCGGCTCTCCCTTTTCAGAGGTTTTACTTGACAATTGAACTATATAAGCCTTCTGCGGAAGCTTATCAAGGGACACCCCCCCCCCCTTGTGAGACTGATTTCCCAGTAAACAGGGATCGGTTCCTCGGCGCAGGTGCATACGGTTTCACTACGGTTTCGCTTTCGGTTTCATTGCGAATTCACCGACAGGCCCCCTCCCCCAAGCAAAATTCCTGGAAGACTCTTACAAAACAGGCCTTGCTTGGAACACTACTGTGCCCCAGAATTTGCTGGGACGCTGCCTTGGGAGTCATTAGAAGGACAAAAGGCTCCTGAACATGTGCAGAGGGCTTTACTTGGATGGGAGGGGAGAGAGAGCGGGCTCCAGGAGCCCAAAGTCCCGCGAGCATTGGGAACAAGCGCAGGCCATCAATGCGATCCGCCGGCCCTGTCCCCCCTGAGCAGTTCCAGCTGGTGAACCTTCGAACCAGATTGGTTGCATCTACTGGGGAGTAAATAGCGCATGGGGGAAAGGACTACTTGGCCCAAACATTCCTCCACTGAAGAGAAAGCGGAAGACCAAGGAGTATATCTCATCTTGCGTCAGCCACCCAAACTCCTTGCACCTATACGAGAAGTCTGTTGCGCCCCGATCCTGCGCTTCTCGGCTTAGAAATAAACTCCACTGTGTCAAAATCAGTTTCACTCCCTTGTCTTATCCTGTTCTAAACCGGTTCTGAAATATCCCTTTGAAATCTTCAGTAAGAAAAAGGGTCAGGTAGCGCCACGGTTACTCGCGAGAAGACCACCAAGGGACTCAGCCCGAGTTAAGGGTGCCTCTGGCTTTCAACGGATCTTTTCCCCAGAATTGAAGGGTTCCACCCTTCCAGAGACTGAAAGGATTCCCGGGAGGCGTTGTGGCCCTGGGAAATCCTCCAGGGGCTTACCCCCGAACCGCTTCCGAGTTGGCATTAGTAAAGGGGGGGACACGCGCTTGAAACCGGAATCCGTTTCCCTGCATGCCCCTTTCCGAATGTACCAATTTGAGAGTTGCGGTGGCCTTTCCCTGAGGACTCCCCTTGGACAATGGCTAAACAAAGCCTGTTTAGGGTCACCTGGGAAAACCTCTTCAGTGCTTCCCTGATCAGGAAAAAAATAAAATGAACCCGACTTGCAAAGTAAACCGGAAGGTATATTTCGGTTGGTCTCAAACGGAACCGGCTCCGGAATGCAAGCGAAAAGCATGGAGAATTCGGATTCACATCCGGAATTGTGCAATTCGGATCGACTTCCCTCTCTCCGCTTTGGGATCCCCCACCCCTCTGAAGTAAAGCTGAGCCCCGGGGCTGGGCGGACCCGGCTTCAATCGGCTTGCATTCGAAACCCAAAGAGACCGGATCACTCGTTCGTTGCCACCGTCGCGGCAGAAGCCTTTGCCCTCTCTCTGAACTGCCTCTCTCTTCGCTCTTCAACCTCCAGCCGCAACCTAACCGGTTTTGCAGAGCCGGCGAGGTGGGTGGACGAGCGTCTTCGCCCTTTTCCCTAAGAGCAAGATCCACCAGATTAAAAGGTCGGGGGTGGTGGGTGAAGGCAAGGGAGCGCCCCGCTCTCGGGAAGCAAATATAGACAGAATCAGGAGGGTGAAGGCAAGGGAGCGCCCCGCACTCGGGAAGCGAATAGAGACAGAAGCAGGCGCGGTGTAAAATAACTCTTAAAAAAATAAAAATAAAAATAGCAGTTTTTCCCCCCCCCCGACTATTCCGGAGCTTGAGGAGGCTTTTA
>NW_015162040.1:52896-59913 GCF_001447785.1 Gekko japonicus
AGATTCGGAGCGCCTTTCACGGATTTGCATGTCTCGGGAGCCTCACTCTCTCTCCCCCCGTCTTAAATTACAAGCCTTCTCTCCCCCCTCCCCCCCTATCTATAGACAGACCGTCGACCGACTTCAGCCGCAAGACTCCTTCGGAATGGAGGTGACTGAGAGATTCTCGGGTGCGACAGTAATTTCTTTTCCCAGCGCGAGGAGGGCGTTGCTTTCACCTAAAGGGCCCGCGGAGTCTGATCAGAAACAGGTTTACTGTACAGGGAATCGTGTTGTTGTTGTTTTTTTGGGGGGGGATTCCTTCGGAATGCAGCCTAGGATCGAGGCCTTCGAAATAATATAATCGCCTTCGAATACGCTTTTCCCGAGAGGAAACCGGGCGGAACGGAAGTTCTCCCGATTTATTCCGAGCCGAGTACTGTGGAGCTCTGTGAGCAGAAATCCTGCTTCGTGAGCTACCGGCATGAAAGTTGTAGCGAACGATTTGGCCGCTGCATCAAGGAGCCCTCCTTCCTGATCTAAGACGGACATGTGCGAGCCGGAGGCTAAAAAACCGTGAGCTAGCTCACACGAACTCAGCTTAGAGGGAACACTGACTCCGACCTGACATATTAGGCATTCCTGCCACGCTCATCTGCGTTGTCCTGTGCGGTCCCACGTGGGTGACTTCCTCCGACCTGTTTTTGCACTGGCCAGAACTTTGGGCCTAACTTTACTCCCCCCCCCCCCCCCCCCCCAACTTAAAACCTCTCCTGGCTCCCGGCTGTTAATTCAGATTTGGTCCTCCTGTTGCCCGAAAGCTCCCGCTGGAGCGTCGCCGTGCAAAACGGTCAGGATCCGGTCGACCACCCCGCTCAGCTTTCTCTGCAGACCTCAGACCAGAAGGATCGAGCCTGTTTTTCAGAGCTCTCTCCTGCAAAGCACCGTGCGTCAGCGTGTCTCTAAAGGCCGGCGATGCTCCTGTCGGCTGGGTCCGCCCGAGAGTTTCAGACCCACCTGTACAACTTGTGGCTAAAGTATCGCTCCCTTGTGAGGCTGAGGACTGGCTTTTAAAGTGGGGGGGAGGGAAGGGAGCCATCTGCCCCCAAGAACATCAAAAGGGCTCCCGACCCCTAGAGAGCGTTTAATTAGTCAATATATCACGCCTTATAAATACAGTTGCCGACGTTTTTGCAGAAATCTTCCCAACGTCCTCGGAAAACGGGGGTGGGGAGGTGAAATTGACACAGTCCCCCTCCCCATAGAAGCCTGTCGGAAATGCACAAAAAGGAAACCTGCTTCTCCCAGACCCCCCCTCCCCCAATATTTTAACTGTTTATCACTATATGCGGAGCCCAGGGACTCTTTGAGATCTGTCTAGGACGTCAGCCAAATGTCCTTTAATATCGACTTTAAAACGGGGTCGCAATCGGTTTGAAACCAGTCCCTTCTGTTTAATGGAGCCGTTAAACTCCTTTTTTAAAAAAGAAGCAGCTCGTTTTATTAAGGTTGCGATCACACGCACTAAATATTCCACTTTCAATCCACGTTCAAATTGGATTTCGCCTGTTCACGCAGTAAAAATCCAGCTGGAAAGAGGATTGAAAGCGGATTGAAAGCGGATTGTTCAGTGTGTGTGATCACAGCCAAGGAAGGCAACAAACCGAAGTCGAAGCGAATTATTCCTAATGGGGAAGAAAATACCATTCACCCTTGATGCTTTTACACCGGCCCTTTCCCCGAATCGCTTGAGACACTCGAGGTTCTCTTCTGCTCTGTGTTGTTCTCACAACAACCCTGTGGGGTAGGCTAAGGATGAAGGAGGCCGAGCTAGTGTTACCCAACCAGGACTCCCTAATTCTCTTTTTACACCAAGCAGCTCGATAGATTTATTTTTTTTAAGCCCTCGGTTATTCAAGAAAGCATTCCGACAGATGCGTTCTGGAGACGCTGCTCTTCCTCCTTGAGAACATTGGACAGCGAAAGATTCGACTGGAAGTTTTGTTTATTTACAGACCGCATTTATAGTCCGCCTTTCCCGCTGAGACTGGAAACTCACTGCATCTCACTTCGCGGTTCCAACCAAAGAGTTGAATAGAATTAAAAAAAAAAAAATCGGACTCCTTTTGTCTTGACGACAACCTAATATATTTGTGTGTGTGTGTGTCTGCCTGTGCCTACACACACGCACATAACATAGGCCCACCCTGACATTACAATTTCTTTTAGGGAGAGAGAGGTGTGATTTTTTCGTTTGTTTGTTTGCTTTCAATTAATCCTCTAACGAAAAGTAGCGAAACGGAACCAGGCGAAACCCTCTGGAGACCCGCAGGATGGAGGGAATGGCTTAATTCCCTCCGGAATTCAGACTTCAAAACGAAGAACCCTCTGGGGAGGAACGCGGCTGATGGATTTATTTAATATAGCCCTTGTTATAGACGCTGGCGACCGTCTTATTTTAGGGTTATTGTTTAAGGTTTTTTAAAAATATTTTTACTTCTTTCAGAGTTCCAGAGCCAGCGATTCCCCACCACCCACCCCTTAAAAAGGACTTTTTAAATTTTAATTAAAGATAGGTTCGCGATGCAAATATTCGTAATTAAATGAAAAGCTGTGTCTCTCCTTTGGGACGCCGGACCTTCTGTTTATACATAACACAGGCCTGTCCGAGCGGAAGGCTGAGAAGCCATTCTGAACAGGCCAATAGATTTCACTGAACCGAACTGGAGTTAACTCGCCATTCGCTAGGAAGCAGTCGAACTTTCTCTCCCTTTTAGTGACAGAAGTCACTTAAACAGATTTATGTGTGTGGGGGCGGGTCTCTAGTCGATATCTCCCCACACACACACACACACACACACACACATACTGTGTGGACAAATAATTTGACTGGATGGATAACTGGAGTTTCCTTTTGAAATCATTTTTTAAACGTTTGGAAAATAATAATAATAAACATAATTTATCCCCCCAGGAATATCTGAATTCTTTCCTCTTTCAGCAAAGTTTGACTTAGGTATCTCTTGCAAAAACCACCCTTGAGTACAGACCAATCTTTTGGGCAAAATCGGTTTCCACCCGCTGCGGGCAAAAAGCCCGTGAAATACAACTGGGCGTGGGTAAATTAATTAACAGTTAATTATAAGTCGAAGTTTGGAAGCGATTGCAAAACGCGGAACTCACGCATCAAAATGCAGCTATTGGGGAAGACTGTTTTTTTTTAAAAAATTCGATCCAATTGTACCGCGTATATCGCGATTAAATGAATATTATTGATGAGTTGCTTGAAGCAGACGTTTGCAGAAAACCTACTATAAACTATAAGGGGGTGGAATGTTCCGTTTTGGTTTGTTCACGGGTTTTTAAAGACGTGGGAATGGGGGGTTGCAATAAACGCTGTTAGGCATGGAAAGCTATGGAATTCTGTTCTTCACAATGGGCTTACTCCCGAGTAAACGAGCTGGAGCTCACTGTGTTGGGAGCTCACTGTCTCGAGCAGGGGTTCTTCTGAAAGTCAACCTCCCGAATTAACCTTCCAAGAAATATATATATATATGCGTCCAAGCAATTTTTAATTTTTCTAATAAGAGTGGGAGAAGACACAGAGATGTTATTTGCTTTTTGCGTTATTGTGGGGCTTTTTAAGACAATTGCCTTTTATCGGAGTGAATTTTTTTAACCCATTTCTGAAAAGACTTAAAAAAAAAAAAGCGCCAAGTTTTGAGTCCCAGAAGGAAGCCGTCCATTAAGAGCCTAACAGGTTAAATTTCCTTCTCTCCCGATGATTTCGCTAATCTGAAATCCATCTTTCCTTTGTCTGCGCGTTTGTCTGTCTGTCTGTCTCGCTGTGTGGTTTTCTCCCAACCCCGACCCGTCGATTCGAAAAGAGGACATTATTGGACTTTCCTTCTCCCTTCTCGCTTTCTCTCTCGCAAGGGGGGGGAATAAGGAGAGAGACGAAAAAAGAGAAAGAAAATCCTCACGACTCCTAAAGAGCGAGCCAGAGAGAGAGAAAAAGAGAGAGCCACATTTGAAATTCGGTACAAGCCTGACATCTACCTGTGAATTTGGGAACATTCCAGGAACGACCCTCTCCACCCCTCCGTTTGGATGGGCTGACAATAGCCCCCCACCCCTCAATTGTTTCTGCACGACGGAACCGCCTAGCGGGGCGACCGATTTAATCGCACCAAAACTTGGCCCTCCGAGTGCAGCGAGAGGTCTGTCGACCCGCGTCCCGCCCCCCGTTCCCCAAAACGGGGCGGGGGATATAAATACCTATCTATCTCCGTCGATGCGGATGGACAGAGATAGATGCAGCGGGGAATCTATAACTCTTTGAATTCTCCCGTGGATTCGCCTAATATGTATTCCCCCGTCCCCTTCTTCTCCTTGAGAACTCGGCAGACGTCGGCGCTCGTAATAAGAGGGAAATATGGCATAAAATCGAACTCATTAGGAAAGTTCACAAGCCGGCTGATTTGCATAAACCCCGACACTGATTGGAAGTAATTAGGTTAGGAGACGGGACTCGCCGGCCATCCTGCGCCTTTTGGCGCGTTTCCTCCACTACATCCCCGCGTATTTAGCTCTCCTGCGCCTCTTGGAGCGTCCCCCCGGCGTAATCTTCGTGGGGGCGTCGGGGCGTCAGCCCCCGCCGAAATTTTCAGGAAGGTGCTCAGCCTCCCCAGGGAGCCACCCTTGCTCCTCGCAAAGCAATGCCTCTGGCCCAGCCCCAGCCCCACCCCCGGGAAACTGGAAAGTCTACACCGTTGCCCCCCCGCCCCCGTTTCCACCTCTACCTATCGAGCTGGCTTTCCTGCCCCACTCAGTGTTCCCTCTAAGCCGAGTTAGTGTGAGCCAGCTCACAGTCTTTTAGCCTCCGGCTCACACATTTGTGTCTTAGCTCAGGCAGGATGGCTCCAGAGCCAACTCATCTATGCAGCAGCCAAATCGCTCGCTACCAACTTGAATGCCACAGTAGCCCACAAAGCAGAATTTTTGCTCACGAGACTCCCCAGCTTAGAGGGAGCGCTGCTGCCCCCTCTATCCTAACTCGCAAACTCGGCTGGCCCCCCCGTGTCCAAGAAGTTGAATGTCTCTCTTCCCGGAGATCGCTAGTCCTTCTAGCTCTCTAAGGGAGACTTGCTGCTAACTGCCAAAATCCCAGCAGAAGGTCTTTCCACGACTACCCCCCCCCCAAAAGAAAAAAAAAACCCTGGCTGTGCCCGGGATCGAACCTTCGACCTTCCGCGCGCTAAATCGGGCCACCGCCACCCCTGCCTTCGTAGAAATAATTCGCAAACTGAATTTGCTTTCCAGAAATACCCCCCATGGGGATCTGAGGTCTCCCCAGGCCGGTTCACCCGACCGTTCACTTTGGAAGTCGACATTTGGCTGTGATCTCCTGGCCACTCACAGAACACACCTCGGTTCTTCTCACCCAACACCGGAGCTAGAACGTCTCCAAGATATAGGGGGAACCCCCCCCCAACCTTTAGGTGGGAAAATAAAATCTTTCACGTCGGGAATAATGCTACCGATCATCGTTCAATAGGCATAAAAATTTAATTTAAACTTGTATATAGATATTTATATATTTATATATTTATAATTTTTTTTAAAACTATGAAACAATTTTTTCCTGGGGGGAGGGGGGAAGACACAGAAATGTATATATTTAACAACCCAACATGAATGGCTGTACAGGTGGTTGGATTCCATAATTTACTTCCAAGATATTGTGTTGCCGATTCAAATACAAAAAGAAGAAGAGCTACATTAAATATACAAGAGAAGGTTCCGTACAAATCGCTTCCTCCTTGTTCTTGCTTTTAAAAATGATGTCTTTTCCTCCCCCCCCAACATTGTATTTAAGACTCCCCCCATCTTCCTAAAATTCACTCCTCCATAAAATGAATTACAGCGCAATTCTATGCAGTTGCTCCAATTTAAAAACCATTGAGGTCAGTTTATTTAGACCGGAGTAACAATGCGTAGGATCGCGCCTTACGGTGCAATCCCCTCCCAAGTTCCGCCAGTCTAAATCCATCGAGGTCAATCCATTAAAACTGGAGTGACATTGCATAGGATCGCGGGTGACCATGCAATCCCATCCCAAGTCACTCCAGTTTAAACCCACTGAGGTCGATTTCACTTAGACTGGAGTAGTGCCATCGCACAGGATCGCGCGTTCCACTGCAGCCCTGCGCCCGGTCACTCCAATTCAAACCCAGTGCAAGCAATTCATTTAGATTGGAGAATCGACGCATAGGATCGCGCTGTCAGACTAGGAGCCTTACGGTTCTCTCTCTCTCTCTCTCTCTCTGAGCAGTGTTTTGAAATCGACAATAATAATAATTAAAAAAAACCCAACCGTCCAAAAATGAAGCGCGGATTGGTCTGCAAATAAATTAAAAAAAAATCAGAGAAGGAAGGAAGGAAGGAAGGAGGGAAGGAGGGGAAGGAAAAAACCCAACACGGTTCCAGTCCGATCCCGGTCGGCGGCGCGAGGCTACGCCCGGCAGAGGCCCGCGATTTAAATGTGGGACGTACCTTTCTTCAGCTCGTAAGGCGAGTCTTTGCACAGCTCGAGCTGCGATTGGCTTCGGAGGAGCTTCGTCTCCTTGGCCAGGGCCTCCGCCCGGTTCAAAAGCGTCTGGTTTAATCCGTTAAAGTGCGGGCTCCCGCTGCCCGCCGCGCCGGCGTTGTGGAGGTGTCCGAAAGAGCCGTAGTTCGTATAACCCGGGTAAAAGGGGCTGGTGTAGTAGAGCGGGCGGGAGAGGACGGCGGCGCTGTTGGGGAAGGGGCACTGGGCGGCCGAGGGCGACCTCGACGGCGGGGACTGGGCCGCGCCTAAACCCTGCGGAGCCTGCAGGGGCGCCTCGCCGCTCCCATGGCCGCCGCCGCCGCCGCCCTCCTTGGCTTTGTCCGCTGAGGTGGCGATCTCCGCCAGGGACCAGAGTTTAGGCTTGGAGAGCGCCGCCGCCGCCTGGGGGGGAGGCGGCTGCTGGGGCGAGTGGATGACCGAGGTGCCGT
>NW_015162040.1:60019-63282 GCF_001447785.1 Gekko japonicus
GGCGAGCAGCCCGGGGCGCCTTTCGACGGCGCTTCCTCCGACGCTTCTTTGCAATCCGAGTCGCTCAGGGGGCCGTCGGGGTCTTTGCCGGCCGCCGGGCCCTTCTGCTCCAGGCCTCCTCCACCTGGGGGGGAAAGCCAAATAACGGGCCGTCAGGCCTTTCCAACCTCCGGTCCTCCCCCCCTCCGACACCCACCCCTTTCGCTTTCTCGACGGCGCCCACCGACCCCCGCTTCTCTGCCCAGCAGTCTCCTCTTTCTCCTTAAGAACCAGCGACTTGGTCCCCAGCTGCAAAGTCCCCCCAGGGCCAAACGAGGCCTCAGGCCAAAGCCCACCCCGACGGCTTCTCTCTCCCTCCCTGCCCGCCTCTCCCCCTTTCTACCTGTCTCCGGGGCCTCCTGGAGGTCGGCCTTCTCCTCCAGCTTCTGCGGGTCCTCCTCGTCGTTCTTCTCCAGGTCGATGTTCTCCTCCTCTTCCTCGTCCTCGCTCCGGTTGCGCGGCGTCCAGGTCATCTTGTTCTCCTTCTTGAGGCGCCGCCGGGCGTTGGCGAACCAGGTGGAGACCTGCGTGAGGGTCATCTTGGTGATGATGGCCAGCATGATCTTCTCGCCCTTGGTCGGGTAGGGGTTCTTCCGGTGCTCGTTCAGCCAGGCCTTGAGGGTGGCGGTGGCGTCCCGGGTGGCGTTCTTCCGGTAGGCCGGGTCTCCGTAGGGGTAGGAGCCCAGGGGAGCCGCGTAAGGGTGGTAGCCCAAGGAGCCCGCCATCCCGGGCGTGTGGTCGTAGGGGGAGCCCTGGAGGAGACGGGGAGGAGGGGAAGGGAGGAGGAGAAGGAGGAGAAGTCAAGCAGGCCGAGGGGATGAGAAAGCGCCTCCCTAGAACTAGCCTCGGAGCTAATAGACCGTCGGAAAGGGCCGCGCAATCCCAGGACGGTCAGCGACTTTAGAGCGTCTTTTCTTCTTCTTTTGCCAAGTCGGGCCTAGTCGTGCGCCTGTTCCCAGGTAGGGCCGTCTCCAGCTTATTTTGCACCCTAGGCAAGGATCCCTTCTGGCACCCCCCCCCGCCCACTAATTTCAAAAATAAATGCATTTTAGGAAGAATGAAAAATACAAATAATCAAGAAACTCCCAGAGTACGGGGCCGGGTGCAGTTTGGTGCCCCTAAGGGCCGTCCCACTCTACGCGTAGGTATGGAGTCGGCCCTGTTCCCAGACAGCCCCGCCGGGAAAACCCTGGCGTAAGCGGCTGGACTCGTCCAGAAGGCGGACCCCGTGGACTGTCCACCAGCCGCCCCTCGCTCCCGTGGCCACTTCCACCCTCCCAGTTGGCGACCCGCTCCCATCTCTGCGATATTACCCAGCGGTAAACGGGAACACATCACACACACACACACACAACCCGGTCCTTCCCCCTCCAACTGAGCAGCCCCCTCGCACACGACACCCTTCCACACGCCCAGACGGGACTTCCCGCGAAGCCCGCCGCGATGACCCTCCACGAACACCCCCCCCCTCACTCGCATACGGCCCCCGGAAAGATACCGGGACGCGAACCGATTTTTCACCACGACCGGCGTCTCTCCCAGAGGCCTGAATCGGCCTCTTTACGCCCGAGTTCACTTCGCTTACAAGCGCTTCTGGTGGGTTCCTCACCCGAGTCGGGGAGGGGGGGGGGAGAACCCACATGCTTTCTGCTGGCCGGGGAGACAGACCAAACTTCGCTTCCCCCTCTTTCATCTGCGGAGAGGAACCTGTCCCTTTTGGCCAAAGGGCTGGCGAGAGGAAGGTTCCCAGGTGTGTTCCAGGGCGAGAACTGGGTTTTAAATTTTATTTTTTCCCAGTAGTGCAGAAAAGCGGGATTGAAAACTCCCCGATCGCCCCTCCGCAACCCTGCTTTTAAAAAAACGAAAAAGAAAAAAACCCAATATCGTTTGGATGTCTCCAAACCGGCTGCCCGAGCCGGGATCATAGTTTTGCAACATTGCGGACGGTTAATTAAAGAAGTGGGGATAGAGAGGGAAACTGGCCCCGTTCTCTCGGCTCGCCCGCCCTCTTCTTCTGCAGCCCAACGGGGGAGCATCTAAACTCCTAGACTCGGATTTAAACAATTGGGGAGGGGGGGAAGGGAGACGTGGGGGGGGGGGGGGGGGGTTCACTTTTTAAAAACAAGGCAAAATTCAGAGACGTCTTTTCTCCACGCTGGAAATCCCTGGAACTCCAGGACTTCCGAATACGCTCGCCTCTTAGACTGGATTCTGCGGGGCTGCAGCGGCGTGCGGGGCGCTGGGGGTAGGGGTGGGGAACGACACTTGCTTCCGAGTAAACGCGGGGCTCGGCGGGGCTGCCCTCTCGCGCCCCCTTACCTGGGAGTAAGTGCCAGGCCACCGCGAAAGTGCCTTCGGAATAGGCACGCCCGGGATCGCGCTGTAACTTGTTCGTATTTAAGAGGGTTCTTCTTGGGTTCGCCGGCGACCGATTGGGAGCGAAGCACCCGCCGGCGCGCAAACGGCCGTTCCTCCGTTCCCGCGGACGGGGTGTCCTTCCAGTTCCCGTGCCCTTCCAGTTCCGTCGCCCCTTCCAACCGGACCGGTTGGCATTTCGGCACCTTCTCTCTCCCCGCCCCCCGTCCCGGTCAGCCTCCGAGAAGTTCTTTCGCGCTCCGGCTCCATCCCAGCCGAACCCGCCCTCCCCCTCCTCCCTCCACGTCTCCCCGGGACGGGGTCGCGATCCCCCAGCCCCGCAAGCCGCCCTTACCACGTAAGAGGAGAAAGCCGCCGCCGCCGCCGCGGCCGGATCCGTGCCGTACTGGAGGTGGGAGTTGTAACCGGGCGAAGGCGCGCTGAAGGCGGTGGAGCCGGCGTAAGGGGAGAAAGCCGAGCCAGACGACGAGCGGCCCAGCTCATCCGTCCGGGGTCCCGAGATCACGCTGGTGCTGTACGCCGGGCAGGAGTAGAGAGCCAGAGACGCCGACGGCTGGTATAAGTAGCCTTGAGGATACGACATGGCCAAGCGCGGGCATGCAGCCGCCAGCCAGCCAGCGCAGCAGCCGCGGCACGATCCGCCGCCCGGTCGGCTCTCCCCGTCGCTCTCGCCTCGTCGGAGGGCGCCTCTGCAGAGCCGGGCCGGCGGGCGAGAGGGAGGGAGGGAGAGAGAGAGGGAGGGAGGGCGGAGAGCCCCTGGGCTAGACGCGCGCCCCTCTTCGCCGCCTCCCCAGCGCAGCCGATCTAGCCGGGCGCTCTGGCGAGCGGTGCCTTTTCCCCCCACCTCC
>NW_015162040.1:63359-64287 GCF_001447785.1 Gekko japonicus
GAGCGGTGCCTTTTCCCCCCACCTCCCCCTCCTCCTCCTCCCCCTCCTGCTCTTTCTCCCCCCTGCCTCCTCCTCCTCCCCCCCTCCTCCTCCTTTTGGAGGGAGAAAGGTGCGCCCGCGCTCTCTCTTGCGCTTTCTCTCTGGCGCGCTCGGCCCCCTTCCCTTTGAGCCTCTCCAAAGGTCCGGCCAAGATGCGAAGTTGCAAATTGAGGTTCCTGACGCCTGCGACGCGGCGCGGGCGAAGCTCCACCTTTCGCGGGTGCTGGCAGAGGGAGGGAGGGAAGGAGGGAGGGAGGGGGAAAGAGGGAGACGGAGAGAGGGAGAGAGCGAAGAGGTTGGCTTGCTCCTGCTGGGTTTGCCACGGCTTCGCAGCCAGTTAAAGCCCGCGCTCTCTCTCTCTCTCTCTTTCTCCCTCTCTCTGGCTCTCTCGGAGACTCAACTGCGCCGGCTTCTGGTTGGCAATCGACAACCGAAAGCTGTTTAGCAGAGATCACCTCCAACTTTCTTCATTTGCTAAATACACCATCAGCGCAATTCCCCTCTTGATTTATGGCACAAGGAGCTGGCGGGCTGGCTGGCTGCGCGCGCTGGAAAGGCCGCGGCGCTCGCCTGATGAAATAACATTTCATAATAAGATTTACTAGCCATTTAGAAAGGTGGGAGGGAGGGAAAGGAAAAGGGACAAAGGGAACTGGACTCTCTGGGTAAGCAGTTAGACTCAGGGCAATTTGGAGGGGGGGGTGGAACCCTCTTCCTCTAAGGAAAGGGGCGCGAGAACTCCATTGCCTTGCGATCCACAAAGCGGTCTTGCAAAAAAAAAATAAAAATGCGGGGTCTCTCGCGAGGCGAACTTTCCCGAGAGCAATTTTGATCTGCTTCTCCCCCCCCCCCCCCCACACTTCACCTTACCTTTTTTTTGTTGGCGGGT
>NW_015162040.1:64336-65222 GCF_001447785.1 Gekko japonicus
CTTCACCCCTCCCCCTTCCTAAATGAGGTGGGTGGGAAACGCCACAGAAGTGACGTGTGGATCGAGCCCGTTCGCGCCGGATCCAGCCTCCCGGAACCCCTCCGTCCCCCCGGAGAAGTGCAAGACCGGCAGCGCGGCTTAAGAGGCTTGGGGATCGCGGCGTCGGGGACTCGAGGTTGTATTTCCCCGCGGCTTTCGGCGACCGGCTGTGGCGTTTTGTTGCGTAAGCTCCGGGTTGGGTCTTTGGCGTGGGAAAGTCAGATTGGCATCTCGGTTCCCTTTAGGAGCGTTTTGCTCTTTGTGAGAGAGAGAGAGAGAAATCTTGCAGGCTTTAACCTACCTCACCGGGTTGTTGTGAAAATACGGTGAAATCGTACGCACCAGGTACCAGTCCCGGAGGGACCTGAAAGAATATGAATCTGTCTGTCTATGCTAGGTGCATTCACTGAAATTCCAGCCCCCGCCCCATCAATCATGCCAACTACAACCACGAACAGATAACGCAGAAGCCCCATTGGAGGCAATGGGACGATTCAGGTGGTCTCTGGTGGGCCGAGGCCCCAGACCCTGGAGCCCAAAGACCCCTTTCCTAGCAGGTTGTTTCGGAAGGTCTACCAACACCGTTGGTTTCAGTGCTGATTCTTTTCTTTCCTTTCCTTTCACCAGACGGCTACTGGGAGCAGCAAGCCCCGCCCCCTCTACCTGTTGCTATCTGTGCAAGAAGGAACAGCCAGTGTCTAGCCCCGCCCACAAGATCCTTTGAAAACAACAAGAAGAGTAGGTTTCTACGTTTTTTAAAAAAGAAGTGTTTCTTTGTAAGCTGGCTCTTGCCTGAGTTGCGACCCTAGGAGGAGTTCTTGACCCCCCCCCACCGGCCTTTTCGAGA
>NW_015162040.1:65589-70701 GCF_001447785.1 Gekko japonicus
CCCCCCCCAGCTGTTATCTGTCGGGGCTTGCTTTGGGGGCTACCAGTTTCCTTAAACCAAGCGTGGAAGGAGCGCGTTGGAAGTATAGGCGGTCGCTCAGGTCGCCAAAGAAAAGATTCAAGCAAATGTTTCTCCAGACTTGCGTGGATCTCTTTCTTTCTGTCTTTCTGTCTTTCGACAGAAAAAACGAAGTGGAGGGCTTCAAACGACACCAGTCTAGATTTCCTTTTTAAACTGCGGTGTACTTGCTAAGGCGGACTTTGCGGATTGTAAATCCGTCCTGAGATTTTTTTTTTTTAAAATAAGGGTTAAGAAGGCTTCCAACCAGTGTTCCCTCTAAGCTGAGTTAGTGTGAGCTAGCTCACAGTTTTTTTTAGCCTCCAGCTCACACAGTTTTGTCTTAGCTCAGGAAGGATGACTCCAGAGCAAACTAATGTATGCAGTAGCCAAATCGCTGGCTCACAACTTTAATGCCAGTAGCTCACAAAGTAGAATTTTTGCTCACAAGACTCCACAGCGTAGAGGGAACATTGCTTGGAAGCAAGTCCCTCTGATTTCCTTGCTCTGCGTTCTGTGACACTATTCCTTCCAGCCCTGAGGCCGGAGGGTTTAACAATCCTTGCACTTCAATGGCATCACCACGGCTTAGTCGGCCTGCGGATCGGGCTGCTTCACCAACTAAATACGCGGGCACACGCGGACTCCAGATCGCACTGCGAATGGATTCTCTCGGAGACGCGGTGTACTCCGCGCGTTTCTGGCTTGCACTCTTCCGCACCTGGGGAAAGGGGGCGGTGCGCGGGTCGAGAGAAGCTAAAGATTGTCCCGTGAATCCACACCCAAAGCGGGCAAACCTCCAGAGAATTCCCACCTGCCCTGGCTGCTAGTCAGCCAGCCAGCCAGCCAGGTTCCCCCCTCCCCTTTGATGCATCAGAATTCAGAAGGCTGATGTCTTTCCTGGGGGAGGGGCTTTCTTAAAACTAGCAAAAACACTAAATATGAATGGTCGATTAGTCATGTAACTGCTCTTGTCCACGGCAAGAACCCTCGAATCAGGCAGTCTGGAGTGAAGCAGGAAACTTAACATTCTTGCTGAAAGTTTGTGTGTGTGTGTGTTTTAATAAATAAATAAAGCCATTCTTTCCACACTTTCTTCCTCTTTTCTCTCCGTTTCTCCCCCTTTGCACATAGCAGAAACACAGGATGAAGATTTCAGGAGACAACGACGGGATTTTATTCTCACAACAACCCTACGAGGTCGGTCAGGTTGAGAGAGGGTGACGCCGGGGTGCTTCCCAGAATACCCAGCGTCGAGCTTCCATGGCGGAGTGGAGATTTCGAGCCTCCCACAAGGCTCTGACAATTACACTACACTGGTTTAGGGCTATTTTGGTGGTTCTCTTGCTGTTCTCCAATAAGGGACCACTGACACAGGAAGCTGCCTTATACTGAATCAGACCCTTGGCCCATCGAGGTCTTTCCCATCCCCTCCTACCTGAGTGATTAGCTCTTACCTGACTGATCACCTCGTACCTGACGGATTCATTCCAGCCCCCTGGAGACACCGGGGACTGAACTGGGGACCTTCCGCATGCCAAGCAGAGGCTCTGCCACTGAGCCACAGCCCCTCCCCTCCGAGAGCCAGCTCCCAATGGCCAAGACACATCTCTCAAACACTGCGCTCCTCCCTCATTAAGGCCCATGGAAATCGAGAAGGTCCCCGCCCCGGGGAAGCTTACAGTCGAAAACGCGTAACAAGGCAGAGCCCAAAAAAAAACAGATGGAAGGGCAATGTGTGTGTCGAATTCATTCTAGTTTCACCTCCTAAGCAATGCTCCCTCTAAGCTGTAGAGCCTCGTGAGCAACAATTCTGCTTTGTGAGCGACTGGCATTAAAGTTGTGCGCGAGCAATTTGGCTGCTGCATAAATCATTTTGCTCTGGAGCCATCTTTCCTGAGCTCAGACAAAAATGTGTGGGCCGGAGGCTAAAAAACTGTGAGGTAGCTCACACTAACTCAGCTCAGAGGGAACACTGCTCCTAAGGTTGAGTTCCAGTAGGGAGGAGGAAGGAGGGCCAAGCTTGTCACTCGAGGAGCGTGTCAAGTGACTGGCAGAGAGGTCAAGATCTCTCTTGCTCCCTTCCCGTGCTATGGAAACCGGTGGCGTTCCCAGGAGAGGGGGGCGGGGCTGAGTCGCACAGTCCAGTTAGGGAGGTCTCTGTTAAGTCAAGACTCAAAGGCGTCCGGAAAGCAAAAGTCTGGTGCAACTTGAAGCCGCCCCTCCCTAGACCAAAACGGTTACATACTTTGTCTTCCCAAAGGGACTCAGAGAAATGGAGTTTGACGAGGCTGCTCCCCTGGGGTTACCAACCTCCAGTATGGCCCTAGAGCTCAGTTCCCCTGAAGAAGACAACAGCTTTAGAAGGGGTGGACTATGTAAGGCATTATACCCAGCTGTGGTTCCTGCTCTTCCCCAAATGGGGTTCCCCCCAAAGCTCCATCCTCAAATCTTCAGGAATTTCCAAACCTGGAGTTGGCAACTGTAGGCTGTCGAGACGGGTGTCCGGAATCCTAATTTCCCTCGCGAGAGAGAGAGAAAAAAAATCAGTTTCTGTCTACCTATGTTAATACATGTATAATCTTCATATAAATTGTATTTAAGTTTACTCACGTTTCAGGTGGGGTGGGCAGTCAAAGGGAGCTCAAAAGAAAAAAAAAGGCAGAGAGAAATTAGTTTGGGAGCAAAGAAACTGAAGACGGTTGACCGGCGCTCAAGAACACAAATAAACCCCTTTCCCTTTTAAACCGCGTCCTAAAGCTTCGGGACTGCATTACCCGGACGCCTCTCTGCTCGCAGGCCCCGCCTCTCTCGCATCTCCGCATTCCGATTGGTCCGTTGCTTCCCGACGCTCCGGGACGGCCAACCTGGATTGGCTCCCGCGGGCCGCCACTCTTCGTTGCCACAGAGACGCGCTGCAAACCTGGCCGGCGCGTGCAGCGGAGGCGCTATGGTGCCGGCGGAGAAGCGCTGGCTTTCCATTGCATGGGCAGCGCCTCGCAAATCCGGACTTGCAAAGGTGAGCGCGGGCTGGGCAACCTCTAGGGGGAGGAGCAGAGCAGAGCAGCGCGGGCCCCCTGCAACAGTCTCGCTCCGGATTCCTCCCCCTTCCAAACTCCCCCCCTCCCCGGCCCGGGGCTTGGGCTCCCGCCGCCCCCTGTGCTGTCCCCTTGTTTGCTAATTCCTCCTAATTTGCATTTGTGTTGCAAAGCGGGACTAGCTGCCTTTTGAGCTGGGCATCGGGAGCCCCGCAGAGACGGCAGACGTTTTCCACCAGGGCTGATCGGCAGTGGCTTGGTCATGGACTGGCGTCTCCGAGAGGGGCGGGATCGGAATCGTCGAAAGCGGTCCGGATCGATATTGTTCATCGGTTCTCTCTGACGCTCTAAGCGGGTGCTCGGGAAGGTGAGCCCCGCTGAACTCTTTGGGGCTGGTTCCCAGGTAAGTGTGCACAGGATTGCTCGTGGGGTGTGTGCGAACGGTGCTTTCGTGGACATGCAATGTTCCCTCTAAGCTGTGGAGTCTTGGGAGCAAAAATTCTACTTTGGGAGCGACCGGCATTCAAATTGTGAGCAGGTGAACTGGCTCCTGCATAAATGAGTTTGCTCTGCAGAACCTCCTTCCTGGGCTAAGACAAAAACGTGCGAGCCACCTCCTTCCTGAGCGAAGACAAAAACGTGCGAGCCAGAGGCTAAAAAACTGTGAGCTGGCTCACACTAACTCAGCTTAGAGGGAAGACAATGTGAAGTAGGTAGCTCCGAAGATACTTTGTAGTGCAAACCCTATACAAAGGGTGGGTGTCAACTGCCCTCAAGTTGCAGCCGATTTATGTAATTTGTAAGGTTCTCAAAGCAAGAGACTAATAGAGATGATATGCCATTGCCTGCCTCTGTGGTGCAGTCCTGGAATTCCTTAGAGGTCTCCCTTCCAAATACTAACCAGGGCCAACCCTGCTTAACTTCTGAGATTTTATGAGATCTGGCTAGCTTGAGCCGTACTCCAACTCTAAATCCATTCACTTTTGCTGTTGCAGTAAGCTAGTTTTCTGTTCCTTTTAATACTGTCAAGGGGATGCAGTTGTGGGCTCCTGATACCTTTAGTGATTGTGTTTCTTCGTGTTGGTGAAATACTGATGGTGGGTGGTTTGGAATAAAAGAGGGGTTTGTGTGCATGCATACACGTAAGCATAAGCAGCAATGGATGTTTGAAGCCTGTTGAGTAGAATCAAATTTACATGGTGCAATTAGGAACAGGAGATCTGACGTCTGTGTTTTAGTGCTTTGTCTGAACTAATTCTGAACGCGTATATTATTTTATTCCAACAGTGTTAGAACTAGAGGGCTGCTCTTCCAATCGCATAGAAGTAGGCACCTCTCCATTTATTACTGTAAAGTGTATATTTGTAAATTATATCTCGTGAAGGTCATTGAAATAAAACAACAGTAAACAATACAATACTAAAGTGATAAGTCAGCAGGCAGTTAACATTTATTATTCTAGTACCTTCTTCTTCACCTGCCTGTGATTTCCTTCGAAGCCCCCCCCCCCCCCCCCCCCCCCCCGCTCGGACAAAAAAAGTTCAGTAGGACAACTCCCAAGTAGCTTTGCATGAGATCATGGCTTTATAATCGGCTGTCCAGAGGAATTCATTCTAAAGTCTACCAAAGTGTAACCTACGTGGGCTTTGTTGACCTTGTTTTCCCATCAGACCAAATGTGGGTTACGCAGTTGTGATTGTTGTTGGGTGTGTTGTAAGTGGCGTTGTGTAGATTCACGCTACTGGCGTGTGTGTAGCATTCCGTCTGTGAATGAGTATGTGTTTGTACTGCACGTATGGACAACACTAATCTAATATTAAAATGCCGCTCATTAAAGCACTTATGTTGCTGATCGTCTAATATAAATTCTCGGCGAAGGTGTCACAAGCCCTCCCCGTGAAATCCGCTTCCCAAGAGTTCTGTTTGTTTTCAAATGGTTAAAATGTATAAACTTGTGAATTACTGATTTCTCTCCCCCCCCCCCCCCGAAATCTCTCTCACATATACAACACACACA